>NC_045714.1:24890806-24923123 GCF_009834535.1 Camelus ferus
TCCCTCAGTATCCTCAGGGGGTTGTTTCAGGAAACCCCCCCTGGATACCAAATCCAAGGATTTCAAGTCCCTTTACAATCAGCCATGAAGTGGAAACTACAGATATGGTGGGCCAACTGTACAGTCAACAGAATGAAAATATCTTCTCACAAAAACTTGCACATCAATATCATAGCAGTATCATTCAGAGTAGCCAGAAGTTACAAAGAATATCCATCCATCAATGAATGGCTAAACAATATTATCAAAAATAGTCCACAAACTTTTGGTCATTGAATCTTTGACAAAGGAGGTGAGAACATACAATGGAGTAAGACAGCCTCTTCAGCAAATGGTGTAGGGAAAACTGGACAGCTGCATGTAAATCATGAAGTTAGACTACTTCCCTCACAGCATACACAAAATAAATTCAAAATGGCTTAAAGACTTCAACATGTAGACAAGACACTATAAACCTCTTAGAAGAAATCATAGGCAAACATCTGACATACATCTCAGCAATGTTCTCCCAGAGCAGTCTACCCAAGCAATAGAAATACAGCAAAAATATCAAGTGGGATCTAATTAAACTTACAAGATTTTGCACAGCAAAGCAAACAATAAGCAAAACAAAAGACAACTTATGGAATGGGAGAAATATTTGCAATAAATGAGACTGACAAGGGCTTAATCCCAGAATATATAAACAGCTATTACACTTGATAAAAAGAAAAACAAACAATTCAATCCAAAAATGGACAGAAGACCTAAACAAACATTTCTCCAATGAACACCTAGAAATGGCCAATAGGCACATGAAAAAATGCTCAATATCATTATCAGAAATACAATCAAAACTACAATCAAGTATCACCTCACACCAGTCAGAATAGCCATCATTCACAGTTCACAAACTAAATGCTGGAGAGGCTGTGGAGAAAATGGTACTCTCTTACACTGTGCTGGGGATGCAGTTTTGTGGAGCCATTGTGGAAAACAGTATGAAGATTCCCCAAAAGACAAAAAATTGATTTCCCATATGACCCAGCAATCCCACTCCGGGGCATACATCAAGAAGGAACCCTATTTCAAAAAGACGCCTTCACCTCATTGTTCACAGCAGCACTGTTTTCAATAGCCAAGACTTGGAAACAACCTAAATGTCCACTGACAGATGACTGGATAAAGATGTTGTAGTATATTTATACCACAGACAAATACTCAGCCATAAAAAATAATAAAATAATGCCATTTGCAGCAACATGAATGGATCTGGAGAATGTCATTCTAAGAGATGTAAGCCAGAAAGAGAAAGGAAAATACCATATGAGATCACTCATATGTGGAATCAAAAACAAAACAACAAAACAAAACAAAACAAGACAAACTTATCTACAGAACAGAAAGAGGCACAGAGACATAGAAAGCAATCTATGGTTATCAGAGTAGACAGGGTGTGGGAAGGGATAAATTGGGATTTCAAGATTTGCAGATACTGACTATGTATAGAATAAACAGCAAGTTTATACTGTATACTACAGGGAAATATATTTATTGTCTTATAGTATCTTATGTTGAAAAAGAATATGAAAATGAATACATGTATGTTCCTATATAACTGAAGTGTCGTGCTGTAAACAAGAAACTGTCGCAATATTATAAACTGACTAGACTTCAATGAAACTATTTTTAAATAAACCAAAAACAAACAAAAAAAAAAAACAAAAAAAAAAAAGAAAAAAGATATTATTAAACCAAAAGAATAAATTAGTGTTTCAGGCTACAACATGGATGAACCTTTTAAACAGTATGCTAAAATAAGCCAGACACAAAAGGACAAATACTGCCCTGTTAGGTGAAGTGTATCTGAGTGTTCATTGTACTACTCCTGTAAATTTTCCATAAGTTTGAAGTCTATCAAAATAAACATAAATTGTATTATTCATTAAAAACATAAAATCGATTCCTCACAGGAGGGCTTTAGCTATTAAATGAAGAAATGCATGTAAATCTCCTGGAAAAACATTTGCACGGCCACAGACAGTCACTGCTGTCACTGCCACTCAGAGGGTGGTGCCAGCGCTGATGGGAGCTGTCTCCACTCGCTCCCATGCAGACAGGAGTGAGGGACTGGGCTCTGACAGGCAGGGTGACTGTGAACCTCGGTCAGACACAGCCACGCCCCATATTCTGCGTTACACAACTTTCTTATACAAACTGCTACATGTAACGTAAACACGCTAGAGGGATGTGTCTTACAACACAGGGAATACAGCCAATGTTTTACAATAACTATAAATGGAGCATCTATTGTACACCTGGAACTTATATCACATTGTAAATCAGCTATAACTTTAGAAAAAATTAAAAAATAATTTAAAAATGTTATCACTTAATATTCAATTCCATTTTTAAGTAAGTACGAAACAGCTTAGAATGTATAAAATCATTTAAGTGTGATAAGTTTGTTTACATATTTATTTACTTTCAGCCTCCTGCTAAAAGAGAAATTAAACAATTTTTTAAACACAGCTTAACTACCATAACAACAAAAAGACAAAAGTGAGAGTGAAGAGAAAATGGAGATTCAATACTTAAATGAAACCAGGGGGAAGTAAAGTCATAAAACTGGAGGCCATGAAATCAGGACAAGTGTTAAAGGCCGACTAGAAATTCAGCTGTAAGATTCTTGGCAGCTAAAGCGAAAAGAAAAATATGATGGGGCGGGTGGTAGAGCTCAGTGGTAGAGCGTGGGCTTAGCGTGCACGGGGTCCTGGGTACAAGCCCCAGGGCCTCCACTAACAGATAAATACAGCTAATTACCTACCCCCCCAAAAGAACCCCAAAGAAAAGAATAAGAGAAATTTCTTTCCTAAAAATACCTGATATTAAATTTAGATAAAATACCTAAAAAGAAAAAAGAAAAATATTAAAAGATGAGGGACACAAGCGACTAATGGCCGTGTGATAAATCTGCGATGGCTGCTGGCAGGTCCCCATGTCCCACGTGCGAGAATCTGAAACATCCTTCTCACCACTCAGAGTCATCCTCAGCCCACCCCACCTCACCCCATGTTAAATACAGGAGCACAGGCAGGGCCCGGCCTTTGCTCTCTCCGTGTCATCACAGAGAGACAGGACCAAAAGGGGCAGAGCACAGCCATTCAAGGAAGGCCACAGCAATTAACATCAAAATGGTGAAGGATTCAAACCCCAATAGGCCTTGAGGCTCAGGATGCAGGGATTTAACTTCTAGGAGAGCTTGAGCTTCATTATACACCCATTGTACTAGTAACATGGTGAATAACCCGCCCCCAGGCACCATGGCAGTCCCAAGGCTAGCCACAAAACGTCAAAGGGTGGGAAATGGCCTACTCCCTGGGAATCCCAGCCCCTTCCCCTTAGGCTGGTCCTTCTACTTATTAGCATATGAAACCACCAAGCCCGTGATAACCAGCAACACAGTGCCGCCTAGAGGTCACCCCTCTCTCTCCCTCTTCGGAGAAGGCCCACGCTCTGTCTGTGGGGTGTGCATCTACTTTTAATCTGAGCATCCAACCCCCACACCTCGTGGCATTTCTCTTGCCTTTCAACGTATCTCTCTGAATAAATCTAACTTTACTCAACAGTGGCTTGAGCTTGAATCTTTCCTGCACGAAGCCAAGGACCCACATCTGGTGGGGCACATCCCAGGGGCTCAAACATAGCCTGGGACACAGCCCTTCTCATGCCCCACATCTGTTTTCTTGTATCAACAGGGACTGGGTTGTGAAGGGAGCTCTGAGGCCACATATAAGGGTCAGAAACAACCTCCAGGGCACAAAATGGCGGGCAGCCCCCCCGCAGCAGGAGCCCTGGGGTCGCCCCGGTTCGCAGTGTTTCTCTGATGTGCTGACTCCCCAGCCAAACAGCGTTCTCCCTAGGCCTGTCCGCACAAAACCCTTCACTCCAAAATACAAGCACATCATGTCACAGTCCTCTTGTTCAACCAGGAAATTTTCAGCCCACTGTTTCCTTCCCCAGTCAAGAACCTAACTGTCCTCCCTCCCATCCCACCACTTCTTTCTTTGTGAGAATTCTGCACTCCCCACACACCATCCTGAACGCAGTTGCTTTGCTGGCTGGGACCGAGATGTTTCAGTCTCACACAGCCTGCGTCCTTTCACTTTCCCCTTTCTACCTTAAAAAGCTTTTCCTGTGTCTCCCACCTCTCTGATTCTGAACTTCAAAAAGTGCTGAGGTTGCAGTCACTGTCTGCATACCTCCCAGTTTTGGCTAGGTTTCCGTCGCAAGATCTTCATTAAGGAGCTGCATCAAGAATTTTAAAGAGGCTATTCTTACATCTGAGCGGAGGGGCCTGCATAAAATTTAAATGGCTTTGAAGGGAGATTTAACCAGGGACAGAGGTGTCACAGGTATTAGTCAACACTGTTATGAGCCAAAATGTGCTTCAAAGGTTCAGAGCAGCTTCTGAACACATAATCGGCAGGGAGGAGATGCCAGGCAGTGAGTGGAATGAATGACACTGGGTACGCTTTCCCAGCTGAGGAAGTATTGGATTTTCTTCTAGTTTTCCAAACAATTTCTTACTACCTTTTTCTCTTATTGTCACATACCATTTCCTACGAACTAAGAAAATCAATGTCAGTCATTTGGGCCTCTTGGAAGAAGCTACACGATGCCATTCACAGGGCTGGGAAATGACAGCCACACCAGTCTAGGTTGAAAGACAAGTGGGGGTATTTCCATGGTAATCACTGGCATGCAACAATCTTCCCAGCTTCTATTACGTCATCTGAAATGTGAGACCAATAAAACTACTGAGCAATGTGCGTGATGATTATGGCCGTCATCTGTTTACAATGTAAGTGCCCATGATAGCTGCCGCTTAATGGGGAATGAGTATGAACAACGAGGCCCAGTCTACCTGGTCACACGCGCCCTGCCTTCCTGTCTTAGTGCAGCAGCAGAGCTTGTTTAGCTGAGATGAACTCCCCCAGAACAGCCCCGAAGGGAAAGCTCCCAGCTCTGCATGGCGAGGCCTGTTCCTTTCCTTCTCAGAGCTGATCAAAGTTTGCAGTCGTCTGTTTTTATGTTTATCCCTTTAGTACCTGCCTCCCCTCCGGAGTTTTTGCTTAAGCAGCACAGGTCCAGGTGTGTCTTGCTGCCTACTGGATATTCTGGGCTTTGAGAAAGGCGACCCCACTTCTGGCTCTGGTGCTGAATGGAGAGGGCAGAAAGCCCAGAGGCCCATGCTGAACCGAGGCCCCTGCACCCAAAATTATGGTCTGACTTTGAGCAAATTACACAGTCTTCTTTACCCTGAGATTCCTCATCTGTCCATGAAAATAACTGCCCATGGCACATAGAGTTACAAGGATTAAAGGAAATCACCAAATTCACAACCTATTCAAGGGGCTACCAGTGCATCCTCAATAGACACTTGCTGCTTTTACGGCTCTGACACACGCCAAGCGGGGTGGGCGGACACAGTGAACACTGCTAAGTGCAAGTGTGTTAAGTGCTTCATGTGTGTTATAGTACTGTTTATAACTTACAACAGACCCAGGAAGAAATGAATATTATCATGCCCATTTCACAGATTCACCAACAGGTTAAGGGAGGTTACACTCTAGTCCAAGGCCCTGTGGTGAGGAAATGGCGACTTAAAAGTGAATCTGAGACCTTGGCCTGGGCTATGTCTCTCTCCAATCCACCTGTCCAATACACAAGTTTGCACAGGCCAGCTCTTGAATGCAATGTGTGCCAGTGTTTGTCAATGTGGGTTAATTACCATAAACTGCTTTCAGAAACCGCTACAGAAAAGACAGGTTGAGCCACATCCCTGCCCATCTCCTGTAATGGGCAGAAACCCCTTCCCTACACCACAAAATTCAAATGTATGCTTCATCCGTGTTTATGTTTGCACACGGCATATTAAAGTATAAGTTACCTGCAGTAATCCCATCTCGGTTGCTTTCAAAGTTTCCAGAATATCCATATTCAGTTTGTGAATGAAAATACTACAATGTGAATGAAAACACTGCAACCATGTCAGTAAACAAAGAATGCTGAAACCAAGTCATCAGAGGTTGCCGCCTTCCCCCAGGTAGGACAGTCCTGCAGCCCAGCCTCTACAGCCACTCACAATGGTGCCCTCTGAGCGGACTCACAATAAGAAAAGACAGGATACTTGCTCTAGGTAGCTAGGTGCTTGTCCAAAGAATGAATTCAGTGAGTCCAAATGATTGCTTCCTCCCATACATAGAAAAGCACTAAATTCTTTAACTTGAGATACCTGGTTTTCTTTAGATAACAAGCAATCTTTTATTGTTCCAACTACCTGGTCTTTGTTGTAAAGCTCCTATATATCCTAGTTCCTCCCCAACCTCTTCCGAGCAGCCCATCAGAGCGATCTGAGAGGCTGTCATCCCGGCTCGAGTCCTCCCGCCAAATAAAACATAACTCTTAACTTTTAGGCTGCACATATATTTCACTCAACAGTTTTGGACACCATGAAGGGACCCAGAGCAGACTTCTCTCCACCTGAACTCTCCGAGTAACCGGAGCCTTGTTACCAGCAGTGGTCCTTTGTGCCCACCCGCCTCCTTGGGGATTCCAGATGAATTTGGTTGAGTCTCTCCTAGTTCTCGGATCTCCCATATTGGTTGATGATCCTGAGTTTTATTTGGCGGTGTATCCAGGTACCTGAGTCTCCAGTTGAAAGATATGGGGATGAGTTACCCACCCAGTGGAGACATACTGAGTGGGGCCTGGTTGAAAGATAACAGGGAAATACCCACCTTGAGGAGACGTCAGAGGTGGGGCTGGTGGAAAGATACCAGGAAAATACTCACCCAATGGAGACGTTCCGAGTGGGTCCAAGTTGAAAAACACTGGGTTCACGACTGAGTGGTTACGTAAGAGGCTAGTCTGATGGTTTCCTCAATTTGGTTACCTCCATTGAATTTTTCGGAATAAAAGTAAAACTCTTAGGAGGAACCTTTCAACTCCAAAAATGGGCCCCCTCCCTAGTTGGTAACAGCTTTCTCGGGTGACTGAGAAACTTGCATGCGTGGTAGAGGCAAAGACTTCATGCTATAGAGTTGTCCCTGCGGGAAAACTTACTAGCAATTTTATTCTGACAACCCGAACTTAGAATGGGTAATAGAACTTTCAAAAAAAAAAAAAAAAAGGAAAGAAAAGAAAAGAAAAGAAAAAGAAATGACAGATTGCCAGCCTCCAACTAATACCACAGCCAGGTTTATATACGTACAAAATTTCCAACATTATTTGGGTATTAAAAAAAAAAAAAAAAAAAAAACTCTCACTCTGAAAGTAACTAACCAGGCCTGATAAAAACATTTTTTGGAATTCTGAACTTATAAAAACCAAAACCCCTTTACGGGGAACTTGTATTTCTCTTCCTATGTCCTTGAAATGTAAACGTTTTATCTTTCTCTGGGTATTCTATGTTTGTGTATGTATGTATAGATGTGTTTCCTTTTTTTTAAAGGAAAACTTGGACTCTGCCATGCAAAAGGTACAAGTATTGTGTACATATGGTGGCAACGCAAATAAATTGGGATTCTCAACAATCCTTTTATAGTACCAATTTTCAGATATTTTGCCATCTTAAGCTTTGTTGCATCAGGCTGGACCACAAATGCCTTTACCTTTTGGAGAGTAAACTTTTGAATTTTATTTAGGCAACACCCCCACTCTCATGTGAAAAGCCTCTTCATCTTATTCGTTTAAAATCACTATATATATATTATGATTGCCATATGATGGATCCTTTAATTTGGAAAAACTTAAATTGGTGAAATTTGAAAGAGCTCTCATTATAAACAGCTGTATTATCGGTACCTATTAAATCAAGTTTAAAGGTAGAAAAACATATCTAATTGTTAACCTAAGAACTTAGTTAAAAAAAGAAAAACTGGTTTGAAAAGCTACATTTGTGTTTTTCCTTTCCCATCAATGGTTTTAGAGATGCTAATAAAAACGTAGAGTAATTAATGTTAATTAGGTTGAGTAACTGGAAAAAGGAATGTAAAAATGTCAAAAGATTTTTTCTTAATGAAAAAAAAAAAAAGATAATGGGTTTATCCCAAATGTGCAAATATTTTTAAATGGTTATTTTGAATGAGATATATAAAATGAACAATTTTGGATTTAAATACAAGTTTTTGATTCTACACTATGTAAAGTTAAAATACAAAAAAAAAAAAAAAAAAAGACCAAAGAGTTCAACTACTGCCCCCTCAACATTAAAGTTCAAACAAGTCCGCTTTATTTAAACATGGCGATCCCAGAGACTTTTCTATAAAATTAGATACATTACACACACACAAGGAAAAAAAAAAAAAAAAGAAAAGAAAAGAAAAGAAAAGGATAAAGGCTTCTGGCACTCCTTCTAGAAGTTAAAATTATTGATTAAACCTAATAAATACTAAAATTAAATA
Source organism: Camelus ferus (assembly GCF_009834535.1). Lineage (NCBI taxonomy): Eukaryota > Metazoa > Chordata > Mammalia > Artiodactyla > Camelidae > Camelus > Camelus ferus. Next base: position 24,899,254 of record NC_045714.1, read on the forward strand.
TATGAGTTAATAAAATTGAGATAAAATTTTGTAAAATTGGTATATTTAAATGGGCTTTATATAAAACTTTTGCTTAATTACATTGTGGGATACAGAAGTTTCAATGGATAAACGCTTCCCTTCTTGGTATTAGAAGGCTGGGCACATATCTGTCTCTCAGAAAATAGTAACTGAATAAACTAATGGAAACCAATAGAGTTACATGAGCCCCAAATATAATGTAAAACTAAAAACTAATATTCAGTGGCTAATAAAAAAACATAATAAGAGGTTTACCCTGGGTTCAACTTATAACTCAAGGAAAAGAGAGCTTTCTTATAACTCAAGCTTTGGAAGATTTGATAACGTAAACCTTAAAGTTTTAAAACATGGAATTCTTTGTTTACCGTTCTTGTCACTGATACAAAAAAGCAAATTAAGGAGATACAATTGGGCCTGGGTGACAGAGCAGTTCTCTGGGGAACTGGAAGTGTCTGTCTTTGTCTTCCAGATCAGAAATGTTAATACAGCAAACAGTGACCTAGGGCTGAGCCTAATTAGCTCAACGAGATAAAACTTAAGGCCAAAGAAATTTTTGGCATTTTAGAACTCAGAACTCTGACGGGTCCTTCAGACTTTGTCAAGAAATCTTAAATGCCTTTTTCAAAAATAGTAAGCCTTAGTGATTTGAGCAAGCAAATTCAGCTTACTCCAACTATTATTATACCTACCTCATAGGTAAGTATTAAAGTGAATCTTTGAAATCTTTAGCTTTTGTCTATATATAAGCCTGTGTACACATTATAGATATGAGGTATATCTACGGATAAAAAAAAAAAAAAAAAATTCAATGTCAAAGAGCTCTGCTTAATTGACGTAAAAAATAAGAGCTTACAAATTAACTATTTTTAAAATAAAAACTGACCAAATTGACCTTCAGCGTCAGGTGAACTGGGAAATATTCAATATTAAGATAATACTTGGTATTAAGTTTAGTTTAAGTATGTCCTAATTAATATAGACACCTTTAAAGTCATCAATTATTAAGTACAATACCCTTACTGTACATAGGTTTAATGAAAGTCAAATAAGATCATGTTATATGTGTTGCAGACTTGTTATAAAAAAAATAATAGTAATGTGGTGTGATAAAACTTTAAGTAAATTAAATGCAAATGAGGAGAGAGCTTTGGGTAAATTCTTTAAAATATATTTTTAAAATGTATGCTTAAGTTAATCTCTAAATATTTGGTATCTTTAAATTCTAGAGTTGTGCTAAATAAAGTTAAATGAGAGGAGTTGATTAAATAACTATGCCATTTTGAGATAAAATAAGATTGAAATATGAATTACTTAACATTTAACTTCCTCTTACAGAGAAACTAAAGGTGTTTAGAAATATTAATAAATAGTTGGTGCCACCCTGAAATAGTCTCTATTATTAAGGGAAAGATCTCAGTATCCTAGGAATGTAAAGTGAATGTGTAAAGAAGATATAAGGAATGGAATTATATTTCGTCAATGAAAATAGTGACTTTGACCTGAAGCCGGTCACTTCTGAATGGAAGAGAAAATAAGGGACACACTAATATGAGAATAGAAAGCTGTGGAAGTCTTGTGGAAGAGGAACCCTGAGGAAAGACTTTTGTACGTAGTCGGAATTGGCTAAGTTTAGAATCAATTCGGGCAAAGTAATTGAATCTTAGAAGTAAGCTGGTACAAGACTAGATTTGGTTTTCTCTCTATTAAGAGGACAAAATTTTCTTAAAATGTTAAACCACCTTCAGTAAAAGATTGTAAAGCTTCTTATACCACTTAACTGATCTGTTCTGCCTTTACCTTTGAAATATTTTCTTGTTAATGAATAAGTACTTTACAGTGATCTATACGTTTATCTGATGAAGTGTTTTGAAATCTTTTAACAAGTTCCCCAAATATCAATTTCTAATTAAAGTTCTTTTCATCTCCAGTTAATTTTGGGATGCTACAGAGGGCCCCTGAAACATCCCAAAGAGAGATTTTAAAATAGTAATTTTCATTTGGCATGTTAAATAACATGGGAAGTATTGTCAAATGAATGGTAAACCTTCCTAGTTTATATTGCTATGAGAAAGTATTATTAACATAGATATTCTAGAAATTATATGGACTCTCTAAAATTCTGGTATATCTGAAATGTTACCAGTCATAATTCTGGTTATTGTGACCAGGTTTCTTTATCGATTATAGTGTAACGGTGTTTAACCATGCTGTTAAATCTTTTGTCATTAATAGACAGGTAATTGTTTTCTTCTGATGATTTTGCAAAATGCTTTCTCTTCAAAGAGATTTACTGGTTTCTAATAAATTTCAAGCTAGAGCACTGAACTAAACTGGGTAAGAAATTTTAAAGTTCTAATGAAAACTCTGATTAAAAGAATTAGTTACATGGGACTGAGTAAACTGATGAATATGCTTATAATTTTCGATTTTGTTTGAAATACTACTGGCTTTAACCTGTTTCCCAGACATAAAGAAACTCTTCTCCTTAAGCTAGTTATGATTCACGGCAATTTGATAAATTATACCAATGTAAGCAGTCTTGGAAGAATTACCTTTTCTCTCCATCTGATTCCTCAAGAGACTAAACACTCTTAGGTCCCCAGTGGCTCCATCAGATAAATTAGGAAGATCATCTCCTAACAGATAAATGAATCTCAAGGTATTTTAAGGATGTTAAAGAGAAAAGAATTTACCTAAATCTGTAAGGCAGAAATCTATGACAAGCCCTTGACATGGATTTCCTGACCTTAGAAAACCTTATTAACTTTCTACCCTGAGACTCCTTATTAAAACTTCCAACATAGCCAATTTAAAATGTCTATATGATCAAATAATCAAACTTAACTTGCAAACAAATTAATCCTGATTTGGCTATATTTGAGAAAAATGAGAGTAACTTTAGAGAGAAAAAGATTATATTTTAGTGGATACTAAATTCTAGTTTTGTTATTTGAAGTCTGTATTTACTAAGACACTTCCCAGATCATTCCTTGCTGTTATGTCACATTGCTGTAGAGTTTAATGGAATTATTAAAAGGATACTCTAGGTTTGTTTCTGAAGCTCAGTCATCTATCCTGGGGTAAAGTTCCAATGTCCCATGACCTGCAGCCAGGGGATTAGACACACTGAACATGCATGACTTAAAGGACTGTCTCCAACCTGAATGGAAGGACACTTTATCAGGTACTATTAACTAGACCATACACAGGAAAGCTGAAGGAAACGGACTTTCGGACTCATTTCCAATGAGAAACAGCCCCTGCAATGCACTGGCCTATAGAGCACTGCTCACCTTAAAACAATGCCCAAATGGAGAAAAAGCTAACAGGCCAGGATGAGAAGAAGACGACATCTGAGGTAGATAGCTGACCCAAGACACCGGACCAGGCCTGTATACTAATTACTTTGATAATTTCTCCTACCTTTGTTTATGAACCACTCCAATTGTTAAGTTTATGGTAAATTACCTATGTCTAGTACTTCTGTGTTGCCTTGGTGGGTTTCCCTACTCCAAGGCTCCTAACTAGATAGCCCTCAGAAATGTTATTCTTAAAAGAAATTATAGTTTTGTTTAGGCCACTGTTGATCTTACAAGGTGTGAGACCTCACCTGGCCAAATAGTAACTACTCTGAGCCTGACCATAAATATGAACTTTCTCATAAGATCACCCAAACTCAATCAGAAACACAAGCAAAATTTTAACCCAGTAATATAACTTATCGACTGTTAAATTCTTACTCGTGACTTTATTAACGTTACTAGCTGTATTAATTATATCCTATTTTATAAATTTGTTATCTTACATTTCCCAATGTGTAAATAGGCCTACAACATGATTGATGATGGCTAAACATCTTGAAGTAATAGATAAAATTTATAACCCGGCATAAAATATTTGTAATAGTGTGATTCTAGATATGGGAAAGAGCAATGAAGGGTTTACATTTCCTGGATCATAATAGACTAGTAAGACAGGCGATCCAGAGAACTTTTAGTATCAACAGGGCCTGATAAAACACCTAACACCTTGAATGGCAGCTCAGAAGATTCTTCACCTGAACTACGAATGGGCCATCCTAGCACCATGGGACAAAATTGGTAAAGAAATGTCTCAAAATATTGGTCGAGTTTAGGACCAAGGGGGAGCACTGTGAATGAAAGCACAACAATGCAAATGAAAATACTGCAACCATGTCAGTAAACAAAGAATGCTGAAACCAAGTCATCAGCAGCTGCTGCCACCCCCAAGAGAGGACAGGCCTTCAGCCCCGCCTCTGCAGCCACTCACAATGGTGCCTTCTGAGGGGACTCAGAATAAGAAAGGAGAGGATACTGGCCCTAGATAGCTAGGTGCTTGTCAAAGGAATGAATTCAGTGAGCCCAAATGTTTGCTTCCTGCCATACACAGAAAAGTACTAAATTCTTAAACTTGAGATATCTGGTTTTCTTTAGATAACAAGCAATCTTTTATTGTTCCAACTACCTGGTCTTTGTTGTAAAGCTCCTATATATCCTTGCTCCTTCCCTAAATCTTTGGAGCAATCCCTCAGAGCAATCTGAGAGGCTGTCATCTCAGCTCGAGTCCTCCCGCCAAATAAATCTTAACTCTTAACTTTTAGGCTGCACATTTATTTCAGTCGACACAACTTACAACAAACCCAGGAAGAAGTGAATATTATCATGCCCTTTTACTGATTCACCAACAGGCTATGTGAGGTTACATTCTAGTCCAAGTTCCTGTGGTGCGGAAATGGCGATTTAAACGTGAAGCTGGGGTGCCCATGCCTGTGCTTCTTCTCTCTCCCATCTATCTGTGAAATCCACCTGTCCAATATACAAGTTTGCAGCCGGCCAGCATCTTAAATGCAATGTGTGCCACCATTTGTCAATTCTGGTTAATTACCATAAACTGCTCTCAGAAACCGTTACAGAAATAACAGGTGGACCCAATTCCCTGCCCACAAAGAAGAGGAATTCTGCCTTGTCCTTTCCCTGTAATGCACAGGAACCCTTTCCCACACCACTAAATTCAAACGTACGTTTCATCCGTGTTTATGTTTGCACAGGACTTATTAAAGAACAAGGTGCCTGCAATAATTCCATCTCGGTTCCTTTCCAAATACATAGATTAGCCCTAATCAGATCCAGAACAGACATAACTCATCAAATCCGCAGTGAAACACACTGGATCAAGAACAAAATGCGTGTCCTAGTCCAGAAAACTATGGGTCCCTCTTTCTTCCTGTCATTATACAATCCCACCATAACTCATTACTTTGCTGTCTGCTCATCTGGCAACCAAACTCAGAGAAGAGTCAACTCAGCAGAGTGCCCTACTGGGGAGAACACCCCGCAGCAGCACTACGGGCTGCCAGCCCTCCCACATTCTCTGCTGGCCCCTAGTGTCCTCCGTGGAGACCAGGCCAACAGAGCTGTTCCCAACAGCTGTAAAGACCCACACATTAAGTAAAAGCATTTTATTTTATACGATATGTTACGTATATACCTATCTCTGAAAACAGCTTTGGCAGAAGCCCAAATCTTCAATATTAATCTGCAAAGGTAATTCCGGTCCCCAAGGGAAAGCAAGTCTTAAGACGATGCTAAGGTCTCCAAAGTCCTCTCCACGAAGACCATCAACCAAACTGCCTGCAGGTCTGCAGCTGCAGGCGGCTACATGTCTGTTTTTAAAGCAACCCCTTCCTGCCCTCGGGCGCTACAATGTCCCTCTATGCCCTCCCATCTCAGGGTAAGAACAGCTGCTGCAGAACCTTGCAGGGCAGCACTGACAGGACTGGACACAGAGGATCAGAGCTAAACTAAGCCTTGTGAGGACACGAGCTTCCACTGTGTCACTTTACAGATGAACATATATATAGAGAGAGGTGGGTTTATATTGCTCAAAGTCACACAGCTAATAAGTGGCAAAGTCTATAACTCTGTTCCTCCCTCTGGCGTGACACCCCAGCTGGGACGCCCACAGAGTTCTCTCGTGCCTGCCTGACCAGTCTTTTCCTGTCACCCATGACCCACCACAGGGTCTGTCCGCAGCCTGCCTTTTCAACATGTTTTCCCTCCAGTTTCTCAGGAACAAGGCTGCTCCGGCTACTTTATGACTTCCGGCTCCCCGAACCCTCCGTGCTCAGGCCAGTCATGCCTGTGCATCCGGCCCCCTGCTCAGAGGCTTTTCCGTCCCTGCATGTGGATTTCTCCACTCTCCGCAGGGACACCCCCTCAGGGGAGCCCTCTTCTCCCCCACAGCATGTCAGGTGTCCCAGGCCACATCCAGAGCTGCCCCATTAAGACTGCTTGTGCCCAGTTCTGCTAGTCAGATCAGCAGCATCAGAGCCCGGGGTTATGCCCGGGTCACCCGGCAGACCTACTGCCCATCTCCCAGACCCTACCCAGCAGGTCACCAGGAAGTCACAGTAGATGCCCCACCCAATCCAGAAGGCTGTTCACTTGCCAGCACCGCTGATGACTGGTTTCCAACCTTTGATCAGTTTCACACAAAACAGCAGCTTTCACTTTGAAGCGGGGTGTTTTCCCTTGTGCTGTCCATCCTTACCGGAAACATCAAGGGAAACCAAAAGGCCTTTTCTCACCCTATTCTGATGACATATTTCCACCCACAATACTCACATGCTGAAGAAGTTTGGGTCCACGTGGCTTTGTTTCCCTTACGCTAAGTGGCTCAAAAGTCTGTGGGATTCATTCTCTTTTGAGGGTATTTGTTGTACTCAGTTTATCGGCTTTAATCTGTTTTTGTCTTTCTCTTCAGTTTCCATGGCAGTTGCCACTTCACTCTCCCTACAGCAGCCTCTCTCCCAATGTCTAATCTAGGAAATCAGCTGTGATGTGGGGCCGGTGGGCAATCACAGAAGATGGAACTAAGGCACAGAGAGACTACATAATTTGCCCAAGGAGATCAACTTCAACCCCCAACAGTGTGTGTCTCGTCCCTCTGTTTAACACTTATGCTAAACAAGTTAACTTTTAATAGATTTTAGTTATAAAAGGATGAGGTATCAAAATACATACAAGGACACAGATCCACTGTAAGATATTCATTAACTCCACTATTTTGTTTCTATTTATTTTATTTCTATTAAAAGAATTAAGAACCTCTGCAGTCAATATAGCAAAATGTTAATGGGTTTTAAATCCAGAATATAGAGGCTTAAGTATATTACTCATATTTTTTGTAAATTCACAAGACAAAATGATTTGAAGGTCTCTCTCCCCTCCCCCCTACTCACTACTGGCTCTCACCTGAGCTCCCAGACCACACATCTAACAACCTCTCATTTTACCCACAGCTGAAATCATCAGTTTTCCCCCAGGACTCCCTCTGCAGCTTTCCCTCCTCAGAGCACAGTAGGACCATCATTTACCTCATTAATCGACCCAGAAACCCAGGCCTTGCTCCATCCTACCCTCACAGACATCATTCATCTTTTCATTTTACCATCTAACATGTCTTCAATCTGTTCGCTTTTTCCCACTGACCGTCCCACCGCTCAGGTGGAAGCCACCAATACTGCCCACTTGGACTCATGAGTCTCCCAGTGCCGCTCCCCCAGCCGCTCTTCCCTACTTGAGACAAAAGGGATTGTGTCACTCCCATGCTTTTAAGACTCTTTCAAACCCACTGTTCTTAGAAGAAACTCCAAGTTCTCCACCTGGTGAAGGCCTTTGCCATGAAACTATCAGCTCAGGGAGGGCAGGACTCGCCATTTCCCCTCGGCCCCGCCCTCTCCCCCGGCCCTGCCCTTTCCTCTCATCCCCACCCTCTGGCACAGCGCCAGCTCGGGAGGACCTGCTGAGCTACACCAGCCTGTATTCTAAACCTGGTCTTGAGTTCTTAGCAAATTGCTTCACTTATCCATACAAATCCAAGTTAGATTAGAAAGATTTTAGATATTTAGCTAGACTTTTGATTTGGGGATTTTGCACTAGCAACCTGCAAGTACATGTTCTAATAGTTCTGCCTTCTTAAAACCACTCCCAGATTTAAGTAGTGTCTGTGGTATACCTTCGGAATAAGAGGAATTGTACTTTCACAGGCTTTATGTTTTATAATATGAACAACCTGGACAGGGTCACAAATGGAACCGCCTAAAAAGTGACAGAAGACGGGTTAGAGGCATAAAGCTACAGGTCGCAAGGAAGGTAAGAGCAAAGTTGTTTCTCCAAACCCCCCTAAAATCCTGAAAGAACCAAAAATTCTGAATTTTGAAAGTAAAAGACTATCATATAAAGAAATAAAATAATCCTGTTCATCAGGGTTTCAAGATCTGACTCCAGAAATTTTAGCATGCCATACTGAATACTAGCACAGAAACATCAGATGGACTAGTGGTGAGTGAGTTCCAGGAAAATGGCAGTAATTCCTCCACTTGTAAGAGAACACACACTCACTTGTCGAAATTGATTGTAAACCACATTCTGGAGAAATTCAGAAGATTCAGGCTCCGCTTCTAGATGGTGATGACACGGAAGGACGGCTTGGATGCCTGCTTCTGAGTCACCGGCATTCTTACACTGCAGGGGGAAAAGGAGGCCCCCAGTCAAGAGCAGAGATGTTCCTGTCATGTCTCCCAGGCCGTGCCTCGGGGACTCAGTGTCCTGTAGCTATCCGGCCCCTGGCGAAGACCCGCAGCATGGCCCACCCAAGCAGGAGGGGCACTGTGCTTGAGAAAACCCACCCCTGATTGGGGGCAAGAGGGGCTGGTGAGGTTGAGTGGACCTATAAATGCCCACAGAAATACACCTGCATTCATTCAAGTGATACAACCAACAGTAGCAGGCTATTTAACAAAATTTCAATTGTCAGTGGAAATGTTACCATTCCTTTCCGTTTGTCCCCTGCACTCTGAGACAGGCTTAGGCTCTCTCACACCTGCAGCTCTGTGCAATAGTTGTGAAGTCATTTTACCTTGCTGCGATAGTCCTCGCTCCCCGTGTCACTGTGTCTGTCCTCTCTTAACACAGTCGGAAGTCTTCCTGGATCTCTCCCTGAGTTCCTTGCTCCTGCTCCTCAGATCCTGAGATAAACGGCAAGTGAAGACACATGAACAGAAAAGGCACTGTGGACTTGACCAAAGTCCTCTGTGACCCCTAGGTGAGTTCTGCCCACCCCTCAAATTCATTTCTCAAGGTTCTGCCCAGGGTGACAACCAGCCAGGAGAGTGGCCCAGGCCAATTAAAAGCTGTGTGGCTTGGGCGCGGGGACAGGTGCAGGAGCTGTTTCCGGAGCCGGGTCCCTCCCCACCTCTGCTCCCCTCTCCCCCTAGGCCCCGCTGCCAAGCCCCTAGGCTCCCTGATCTTCTGCATTTCTCTTCTTCTCTACTCCAAGCCCTTTTCCTCTTCCTTTATTCCCTAATTATCCCCAGCTGGAGTGATTTTTTCAATCACAGTATTTGAAAAAATTTCCTGCAGCCCAAAAAGAGGTCTCCAGAGGTAAATGACCATAGGCTGGTTCCTAAATAGAGCCCCAGGCTGGGGTGACCCTCACCAACACTCCTGGGGGCATTAGACATGTTGCAGGGTCAACCACCCTCAACAGGAGTTTGCTGAGACCCCAAGGCCCGCACAGCATCCCTGCTCGCAAAAATATAGTCTGCCCACTTATCGGTTATTAAGAAGCAAAAATACAATATTGCTTATGTTTCCTACTAAAATTATTTATGAGATGGAAAAAGAGATTTTAATACGAAAGAAGAGATCTGACTCACTGTTACATCTGTTCCTTTGGCTTTAAGCCTGTGCCCTGTTTTCTAGGCTCAGACTTGCTAGCTCTGCACCTTTTGTGAAAGAAAGTTGCCTTTAGCCTGAAATATACAGGAGAGCCTATTCTCTGGGCTCTGATCTTTAAGGATGTTAGTTCTTCTGCAATTATGTAGAGAGTTTCAAGTTGCAAAATAGAGAATAACCTTTGTTTTGTTGGAGGTTTTACAGGGGCACCATGATTTGACCCATATGGACAGCTGCAAGAATAAAGGATTCCAAGGACAAACAATTCATACAGCAAAATGTTTGCAACAACCTACCCACACCCCCTCCCCTTTTCAGTATAAAAGGAGCCTGAATTCTGACTTGGGGAAGAATGTTCTCCCGGACATCATTCTGATATTTTCTGGGTCTGCCAGCTTTTCAAATAAAGTCACTTATTCCTTACCCCAACACATCATCTCCCAAACTATTGGCCTGTCACTGTGGCAAGCAGAATGACTTTGGACTCAGTAACAATATACATTGGAGGTCGTATGTCTCCACTGTTTCCTCATTTCCAATATATAGCATGCACATCATTTATGATCTAGTGCAAATAATTCATCAAAGACAACAATAACAAGAAACTCACCTAGCTATCAACACTGAAGTCACAATCTATTTAATTTTACATGCCGTTTAACAACAAAACCAAAAAACTTAATATAGAGACTTTATTCCATGGAAATTAAATTATTTCTAGTCCTTCAAAACTTTCTTTCTTTCTATTTTCTTTTGTTTTGCTTATTGAAAGGAAAATAAAAATCAAATCATTTTATTTCAAGAATTTTTGTTATACCTACATATTTTAAATACTACAAAGTGATTTAAATTGCAACAAAAAAGTTCATATATTAGTATAAATATATATATACAATCAATGGGGATTAGGAAAAGAATGGACATTTACTAAAAATGCACTGTACATCCAGTCTTTTATAAGCATAACTTGGAATATAAGCTCTATGACCCAGGGGTCCCCCACACCCATTCTCATTGCCAATTCCCTTAGTAATCAACTACCAAGGCACCAGCATAGAACCACGTGATCAGTATTTTAGGTATAAATGAGGGAATTAGCTCATTCAATTCTAAAACAAAAACCCTAAAATAAATACTGAACTTATTTACAGATAAAGAAAATTGGACACAAAAAAGTAAACTTACTTCCTCAAGGTCACAAAGCTACTAACTTGTAAAGGCAAGATTTGAACTCGTCTGCCTGACTCTAAAAAATAAGGTGGAAATCCCATTCAACTGTGATGGTCCAGCAGCAGAGCCTATCACCCTATCTTTGTTCAGATCTAGCCTTAGACAGCCTGAGACAGCACCCCATTCCTATGGAACTCGAGGTCAAATGATAAACATAAGGAGTTTATATCCAGTAGTTTTCTTAGGTCTCATTTACATAAAGTGTCAGCAGGAAAGCAGATAAACTCTGGGAAATGTGAGTGGGTCCAGAGCTTTTTGCTGATAAGAAACTCAATCTATCAGGACAGAGTGACCTTCCCATGAGAGGCCACATGGACATAAACTAAAGGCAGCTGAGCAATGAAAACTAGCAAGACTCTGGAACTCAAGCAAAAGTTTCCCTGCTATCCCGCACACATTTTCCTCTTCATCCACGTGGGCACGTTGACAGAAGACCCAGGTTCTTGTCCAAGTTACAACATCATGGATTCTCACCCATCAAAATTTATGACTCTATGCTGTCTTAAGTCATTTCCAACTCAAATATGATGACATCGATATCTCAGCAGAATCTCTATATCTCCACTTCCTCTCTTCTAATAGGAGAATGATTCTATGACCACAGAGAAATCCACTAAAAAACCATGCATGAAGCCAGGAGAAAGTCTGCTTAACAGACTTTGCTCTCATGCTCAGTGAATGAAAACTCAGAAAAAGTGGTCCTTCTCTCTCAGAAAGTGACAGGTAGCCTGATATGTGTGTGTGTGTGTGTGTGTGTGTGTGTGTGTGTGTAAATCAAGTACAGTCAAGTCTGGGATGTGAACATATTTTATTATGTCACTGTCATTTCAAGGGGACGATCCAACCTTTAAAGTAATTTAAATCTACTGTTCTGAGAGAGTCTCAGGCTCCTTGGTGGAAGAAGGGAAGGGAAAGGAAAGGAGGAAAGAGGTAAATGAAGAAAGAACTAAGAATAATGCAAGGGAAAGGCATGACATTAATTGTTTTCCTACTTGCATCACATACAAATTAGGGACTGGCTTTCCCCCGATGTCTTGTCGAGCACTGAGTTGCAGAAGAAGCGACAGCCTAATTCTCACTGAGCTTGTTACTGTACGTGGCATCTTAAAGACACAAATCATTTACCCTGAACAAACACTCTAGCAGCAGGCTGTAATTCTGTTTTGAGAGACAAGAAAACAGGAGTTCAAAGAGGATATATAACTTGACAAAAGCCTGAGGACCAGTAAAAAAGAGAGGATGAATTCAAACTCAGATCTGAATGCAGAGTCTGATCTTCCCACTCCCAGGACTGGAAAATCCTTAACACACAGGCTCCCCAGCATCCCTGCAGTGTTCCTGACACCAAGCATTTCCCATGACAGTGGTCTCCAGTTCTCACAGACACAGCGCTCTGTGCAGCCAATGACCTTCATCGGACCTTGATCATCTACCTGCCACGCCCACCAGGCTTCACCATACAGGCAGGAAAGCTGGCTTTCAAGTGCATACAAAGCCACCCCTGCTCTAACCTGGGTTTTTCTGGGGCTTCTCCAGCCTAAAGGCAGCCATGAAATGGCTCACAGTTTGTACATGAGCCACACTACCTCTCTCCATCTGTCTCCCCGCCTATACTACTTAGCTATGACCTTTTTGATAATCTTGGAGACAAATTTTTAAAAACAGAATAGAAAGGATTCTGGAATAAGTACTTAATACTTCCAATTTTGAATGACAATTTACAAAGTGAGTATTTACAAACTGAATTTATGCCTTTCTAGGTGTCAGTTTTAAGCAGTCAGAAAATACAATAGCAAACAATTATCACTTAGAAAATTAACAAATCATAAACAATAATCTGGAATAAACTCAAAAATTATGCCCATGTTCTAAGTGAAGAAAACTACAGGACTGTACTGAAGGGTAAAATAAGAGGTGTAAATGTAGAGACATCAACATATTGCATGGAGGAAAGCAGTTTTGTAAAGATATATGTTTTTCTAAATCTAATTCAAAACTTCCTAAAAAATGCCACGAAAACTCTTATCTGATTTTATTTTAACTTGAGCAAAATATTTTTGAATCCTTCCGGAACAATAAAGTGATAATAATGGCCAAGAAAATTTGGGATGCAAGAAAAGGATTAAAAACAAATCACGCTGTCAAATATTAAATAAATTTTTACAATATGTAAGATATGGTGCTGGAATAAGAAAGGAAGATTGATAGAAAGGAACCATGATCTCAAAAAGAAACTCTAGTGTACATAAGTATTGTGTACATGTGGGATTTCAAATCAAAGAGAAAAATATGAATTCAATAATTGTCCTGGGAAAATCAGAGAATCACCCGGAAAAATAAATTCTATTCCTGTCATAATGACCACAAGAAAAATTACAGATAGTGATGTAAATATTTAAAACTAAGAATAAGTGTAAATATGACACTTTGCTCATATTAACTCAACTTACCCTCACTATAACAAATACTATTATCATCTCCATCTTAGAGATTAAAAAACCTACAGAAGAGATTTATTCCATTATAAGAAAATATTTCTAAGAATAATGCCAAAGATAAAACCCATAAGGAAGTCATTTACTACCTTAAGAATATTTTGGGCCACAACGAATATAAAATACCAACTGAACAAAATGAAAGGCAAGAAATGACAAGAAAAAGCTCTGTGACACTTGTTGATGAAGACAAGAAGTTAATGTTCATAACATACAAAAGCTGTCACAAAGCAGCAAGAAGATCCCTCACTTAACTGTGTGCAAAGAACAAAAGGGATCATTCATTTTTAAGAAGTAAAATGGCTAATGAGTGAAAAATTCTCAGTACCTCACTGGTCATCAAATGCAAACTTAAACATTGAAAAAGCAGTTTTGCTCATCATATTGGCAACTATTTGTAAAAGGTATTCTACCTAGTGTCCATCTGTGGGAGAACAAACTGTGAGCGAACTTTTTGGAGGACGACAAGTCAATGAATATGTAAACTCTAAATAACGTGAGTACACAATGACTCAACTCCACTTCTAGGAATCGTTTCGTTTAGAAAAAAAGAAATCAGCTCAAAAAGATGTAGTCATCAAGGAATTTACACAGCACTGTTAACAAGGGTGGGAAGTAAAGCAGAAGTGAAATCATATCCAGTGATAGAGAATTGGTTACATAAGTAATTCTACACCTTTTCATTCCCCACTGGAGAAGGAATTCCTAGAGTCACTTGAAAGGAACCTGTCATGAATGTAAATGTCACATCCAGGGACTAAATTTCCAGAAGCCTTAACTAAAGGAATACTCATACAAGATCACAGGAATGTCTGTACAAGAAGGATGCCAGTCAAATATCTTTTCTGACAGTGGAAAATGGAGAAAACCTAAGTGTCCACCATCAAGAAAATGATGCGGTAAATCACGGTGAGCTTTGGGCCATGAGGGAGCCTGGGTTTCAGCGTGGTCCAGGGCCTTGTCCACAACACTCTCCCACCAATGGTGTCCTTGCACAAGAGACCACACCTGCACATCAGGAGACCCCTCCACTCTACCTGAAAGGTCCGGGTAAGTCTGTAGTGGGAGGAAGTCTATGATACACCCCTGAGTAAATAAAGCGAGCAGCAGAAAAACATACAGTATGGTCTCATTTTTCAATAAAGCATATATACACACACATATACAGATTTCTCATATACGTGTGTGTGTTTCTGTGTGTGTGTGTATATATATATATATGTCATAGGCAAAAAGGTCATGAAATATATACACCACATTGTCACCAGCTTTTACTCTCAGCAAATAAGTGGAAGGGAGGTAGGGCCTTCCTGTACCACCGCTGTTCTCTTTTCAGTATTTCAGTTAAATATACTTGGAATTTAAAAGTCTATTTAAGTCCGAAGTAAAATGGACGATGCCTCCACAAGACAGAATGCTATACTGGTCATTAAAAATCATGCCAGGGGAGATAGAATATTGTAGAAAAACATGTAATAAGCCGAATGGAAAATGGAGGTCTCTACACAGTAAACAGGCACAGAGTGCCCGCTGGTTTTTATGACAGAGGTGATACACACTGACGAAAATAACAGAAACTATGTTAAAGTCTTAATTATTATCTCTGAGTAGTAGGACCAAGATAGCCTCTTTTGCCTCTTTATTCAGACTTATTTTATTAAATACACGTTATTTTTCATCTGAAAAAAAGCATTTTTAGATGTGTAGTACAGCACATTGGAGAATAATAAGCGAGTATTTACAGAAACAAGTAACTAGGAGGCACCGCAGCAGCGCCACACAATGTAGAACGGGCGGTCCTGAATAACACCGCACAGTTGCATAAGGACCCACAAAGTGAGCTCACCTGCTGTAACAGGGCGTTGCCCCCTTCTATTTGTCAGTTGTGTCTTCAGGGCTGAGTCAGTTCTGAGCATGGCCAGTGTCAGTGCTGGTGTCTGGGTGGATGCCACTGGAGGTGAGGGCGCCTGCAAACAGACAGGAAGAACAGAAAGCTTCCTTTGCCTTTTCTCTCTTGTTTCCTTTTCACTTTAAAAGAGAGGCACAAATAAGATAGACTGTGCAACTTCCCTACTGAAACTTCAGTAATGAAACCGTTTTTAAAGCCTTCACAGCTTATAATGTGCCTATAACTGTCTTTTCAACAAAGCATCATATTTATTAAATGTTAAGTCAGTTATTTAACTTCCTGTTGAAACCTTCTATTAAAGAACATGAAATGCACTACGTGAAAGCACCACGCCTGCAGTGACCAGTTCAGCTGTCTTGAAGGCAGTGCAGTCACCCCCACCATCCCGTGGCCCTGAGTTCCTGATGCTGGTAAGAGAGCACGCTGCCACCTCAGATGGAGAGAAACAGTGAAAGCATTTTCTGAAGTCAACAGCACTGACAAAACATGACTGAAAAGTACGAGTCCCCTTTGAGGCTCTCATTTTCTGTTTCTGGGCAACCCCGTCAATGAGTAGAAACACCCCATTCCCGAGCCATGGGACTCATGTGGGAAGGAGTTTGGGAGAAATTTCCAGGTATAGAATGTAACACGGAGAACTGTGACGAACAAAACGATGAAATACTGTGATTTTGGAAGACACTCAAAATATTCTCCTAAGCCTTAGTAGCTGGAAATGCTGGGCTTCTCCTAAGCCACTTATTTATTTCACAGCCAGTGAGCATCTCCCACAAACCCTGCTTCCCTCTGTCTGCTGGGAGCCTCAGGCACACTCTTGCTGTCGATCATATAAGTCACAGGGCAGTGGTGTGGTCTCACCCTGCAACCCTCACACAGGCTCACCTCCTAGCCTCACTGTCTGAACTTGGCTCCATTTTCTCACCTCCTCATTTGGTATCTGTTATTCTGTAAGCTGCCTGAAATGATTGTTGGAACAAGTCAGAAGAATGAGTGGGTAGATAAATGGACAGATGGACAGGTGAGAGATGGGCAGACAGACAGAGAGACTTCAAGAAAAGGGGAACAAAGTAAACTTCGTATGCAAAACCCTCTTCCAGTCAGAGAGGAAAACCACCACGGAGAAGTGTGAAGAGGCAGGTGGCTTAGGATTATTTCCTACATTCCATGAAAAATCACACAAGTGATGAGAGGGTAGAACTATAAATATTAAAAGAAAACATCATGCATGCTTGAAAAAAATCTACAATATGTACTTTCTAAAGAATAGATTCAAATCAGCAAGGCCCAATAACACAGTCCTTGGGTGTTACAGAGGTGAAAATCCCACCTCCAAACCACAATGCATCCCTTTGGAGCACTGAGAGTCTACACCGGGCAGTCATAAAGCCGTCACCGCAAAAGCTATGCTATCCTGCATTTACGATTAACAAACAACTGTGCTCAGGCTTCCCATGCGCATCATTTACACCCCACAGCACCTCTATGGGGGAGGGACGCCTAGCGAGCCCCATCTCTGCAGGACAGAAAACAAGCCCAGGAGAGGCTAAGCCGACCTACCAGTTCCCCATCTCAAAGGACTGGTCACTTCAGAGTAGGAATCGAACTCGGACCCACGTTTGTAACCACGGTATTACCTTGCTTTGTGTGCTTTTTGTGTGTATAATACATTTGTTTCTGGCATGAAAGTATATTTAATAAATAATCAGTTGTCTTGTCTATCTCATTAGCTGACAATCAATCTTTATACTGTTGAATTGTACTCTTTTCCCCTGGAGAAAGGAACGGAAACAGCGGGGGTCAGAATGAGGTGGGGCTCCATTTTTATCTGGTATCTCATCTCATCCAAATCCCCAACCAGGGAGAAGGAGCAAATGTTCTCTTTATCTTTTAAAGACAGTGCTCCGGTGATCGTGACTTACTCAGCTCCAAAGCCAAGGCTGGGTAAGGGCACATGCAGCAACCAGAGCAGTATCACCTATAGGAAGGCGAAAAGAGCTCACGGGAAAGCTCAAGGGGTCAGCCTGATTTTATTTCAAACGATAAAATAATACCACACCCTAAAAATACTAGTATGCAATGGATTTGCTCTTTCTTGACATCTAGCAAGTTTCCACAGCCCACATGTAACATTATCGTGAACCAGTGAATGGAAGAGTCTACAGACAGGGAAAATCAATGCCACAGGCAGGCTGAAACAAAGGCTGGAGTTTAAGAAAAGGAAAGGGCAAAGTTAAGAACTGGGGAAAGGCTCGGAAAAAAAAATCATCACAAGGACTCTCAAATATCATCCAACAATCATATAATCATTCATTCGAGAGAGTTACTGAGGTCCTATTTTGTGCAAGATTTTACAGAGGGTGAAGCAAGAGCGCAGAGACCATGCTGGTAGAAAGGGGAGGGACTCAAATACACTTCTGATCCCAGTGCCTTACACACTTGTCCTCAGTATAAAGGAAAAAAAGTAAAATAATACTCTGTAAACTCAAAGCATTGTTGAAAAAAGTTAAAGTAGACCTAAATACCTGGAGAGACACACTATGCACATTCCTGGATCAGAAGACAGCGCTGTTGGAATGGCAGTGCTCCCAAGAATGATCCGTGTATTCAACGTGGTCTCGATCACAATTCCTGCAGGATCCTCTGCAGAAGCTGACTAGCTGCTGCTTCAAATCATATGGGAATTCGAGGGTCTCAGTAACCAAAGAGATCTTGAAAATGTAGAACAACGAGAGAGGACTTGTAATTCTCAATTTCAAAACTTACAAATGTATCTCCAGGTCAGGAGATTACAGGCCATTTTTAACTTATTTACTGTGTTTATTCTTATTTTGTAAATTCTCTACAATGAATATAACTGCTACAATAAGAAAAATAAAAAGTAATTTATCTTTTAAAACATGCACACCGATTCATTCATTGGGAAAAAAATTAACTATAAGGAGGTAAATAAATATCTAGTGAAAAAGGACTACTTAAAAACAAGAGTGCATTTGCACTTTTCATAAATTGAAAACTGGAAAGCACAAACACATCAAGTTCCTAGGGAGCCTGCTGCAACATATTAAGAGTTATTTTCAAATATACTAATTGAACAATGAAAACCCAAGAAAGGGAAAATCGTGATTGACACACAACTTCAAACACATGGAGAGCAAAGGCCTAGAAATCCCAGTCTCTGTAGCTCTGCTACTAACTCAGTAGGAGAGGAAATTCCTCACAGATGGGACAGTGGGTTTCCATGCATAAGACAGGATACACAGTACAAACTGCACTAGATACGGGGGTGATTTTCTTAGAAGAATTCTAAAGGTAGAACATTGCTGAAAAACTATAAAAACACTGAAAGACAGTTTAAAACACACACCCATATATATTATATATAAATGTATGAAGTCTTCTCCCATGTTGCTTAGAAATACAAAGTTACATTTTTTCATTTATGGGCACTGATTACTTTATCCCAGGTAGAATATTTCGACTAAAACAAATAATCAATAATACACCCCTCTTGTCAAATCTAGTTGATAAGTTACTCTGCTATGTAACCATAATGTGTCGAAGATAGATCTGTAATTAGTGAAAAATGTCTTTGTATGGTTTCTCGAACTCTTCTCAAATTTCCAAGCTTAATTTTAAAATAGATCTCAGCAGTATTTTTATATTATCTTTTACCTTGTGAAATGAACAACACAGTCTGTTATCAAAATTCTGTCCTTACAATGATTCACGAGCACCGTATCCTAAAAACACTGCTGGACAGCAAGGCACTATCCAAACACTGTTACCAAACAAATGAAACACAAGGAAGGCAATGACCCTATACTGGAGGGCTTATAATCTGTGTCAACACTGGGGTTTTTATTTGATTGGTTAGCAAAATAAAATCAATCAAGTACATTCTTCTTTGAGCAGTCTGTAAGTCATGACTCTGTTTTTAGTGTCATGAGCAGGAAAGACTTAAGCATGATTTGATTGGGTCAATTAGCAACAGCCATCACTGCAGAGTGATTAGTAAAAATGTTAAATGATAGCAATGCTTCTGCCAACATGAGACATAAAATAAACCTACACTGAGCTCTGCAAGGAAAATGAGAAGATGAGTTCCCCAATGAGAAAAAAACTAACGAGAAATCAAAGAAGGAAATTCTTTCATTAACGATTCCAGGAAGGAGTAGAGCATGGTGGTGAAGAGCACAGATGCTGGGGACAAACAATAGGGTCTGAAATCCCACAGCACAACTGGGTAGCTGGAACACTGATATTCAGGGAAATTTTATGCATCTCAGTCTCCTCATCGATAGACTCGGGACAACAACAGCACCCATCCCTAGAACGGTCCTAAGAATTCAATATTTTATATATAAAATTTAAATAAAATACCTCATATCTTAAATATTGACCCCAAAAGAACAAGGAACAAACAAAACAGAGGTAAACTGGAGTTCATCAAAATTTAAAACTTTGCTTCAAAGGACACCATCCAGAAAGTGGAAAAACAACACACAGGAGAAAATTTTATTAAATCATTTATCTGATAAGGAATTTGTATTCCCAAGATAAAAAAATCTCCAACAACTCAACAATAAAAAGGCAACTCAATTAAAAAATGAATAAGTGTTCTGAAAAGATATTTTTAAAGGAAAATGTAGAAATGGCCAATAAGCACAATAAAAGATGTTCAATATCATTAGCTGTAAAGGAAACCAAGTCAAAACCACTGGGAGAAACTGCTTCAAACTCACTGCAATAGGTTATAATAAAAAAGTTTAACAATAAATAATGACAAAGAGGAAGCGGAGCACACAGCCATTGCTGGTTAGAATGTAACATAGTGTGGCAACTTTGGAAAACAGCCTGGCAGGTCCTAAGAGAGTTGAACATTTGGTTTCTGAATGACCCAGCAATTCTGCTTCCTGGGGACACACGTAAGAGAACTGAAAGCAAATGTCCCCATAAAAACTCCTACAGGAATTTTTATGACACGATTATTAATCACAGCCAAATACAGAAACAACCCAAATATCTATCACGTGATGAATGGGTAAACAGAGGGACCCAGCCATACAGTGTAATATTATTCAGCACTAGCAAAGCAAGGAGTACTGACACAGGCCGCAACGTGGACAAACGTGGACAAACATTGAAAACGTTAATCAGTGTGAAAGAATTCAGTCAAAATAGACGGTTCCATTTACATGAAGTGACTCGATTTACATGAAATCTCCAGCACAGGCAAATCCACAGAGAGAAGAGTGGCTGCCTGGGGCTGGGGGATGATGGGGAAGATGGGAATTACTGCTTATGGGTACGGGGCTTCATATTCGGGGGATGAAAATGTTCTAAGATTGTCTGGGATGCACAATTCTCGGCATAGATTAAAAACTGCAGTACATTTTAATCGGTGAGTTGTATTAAAACTGTTAAGAACAAAAGCACCTTAGGCCTGTACCTTCCAATAGTAAATGCAAATTGCTTACTTTTATTACAGGAAGAAGAAACTGCCCTCAGCATGAAAGCAGCAGATCAGCAAATGTGAGTTAACCGAAATTGGACAAGAGTATTTCACTTGAAACAGTTGCTGAGTGTACACGAAATATTCAGAAATGACAAGGGAAATCAGTTTGACATCACGAAGAATTCTGCTTCAAATGCAGATAAAGGATTTGGCAAGCCCAGCTGCTACAAAAGACCAGAGAAGAAACCTGGTTCTTAAAACAAGCACCAGAGCCAACAATGAGAATGTGGTGGGGAAAGCAGGTGGCCGAAAATCTGGAACACTTTGCTACAAATAATTTCTCCACTGAAAATTCAAAAATAAAATGAAAGTGATGATTCACGTGAGTGCTGGCCTCACGTGAATGGGCTTCCTCCGGTGCTCGACAGTTCTGTAACCACGAATGAGAGACTCAGGAGAATCAGCATGGCTCCTTGGGGTCCCCAGGTGACTGCCCACCAGCACGCTGACTACCATCACATCTGCCAGGGTTGAAATGCAGAGAAGAGACCAACTTCTGGAAGGGACAGGAAATGTTGACAAGGGAAGAAAAGGCTGCAGTAATTCCTGGGACAGAGGCCCTGTGAGCAGAGGCCAGAATGCTGCAGGTAAACTGGGGTGGCTCTAGGGCAGAAAGGGACCACGGAGGAGCAGATCTCAATTCTCTTCTCTCTCTCCCTCGGGTAGCAGATTTAAAGCCTGCAACCTTCTCACCTGGAGCTGTGGGTTCTAGCTGGCAGAAGTCTTACTGACACGGAATAAATTACTCAAGACTCTGTGGAAAAAGTTAACAGAGCGAGAGGGAGTAGGGTGCCAACTCCATGAGCCTCTCAAATGCTGTCATATTTATTGTGTATAATCAAAGGAAAAAGTCATTAAAAGTTGTTTGATAGTAAGCAGGAACTTGGGGAAAGGCAGAATGAGATAGAGATTGTAGAATCCAAAATGAGTACAAAGGCTTACTTTATCTTCAGGGAATTCATGGGGTGAGGGGAACAAGATATATTCTTTAGATATGTGAATTAAAATGCAGATCACCAGACCAGCCAGGTCCTTGTTTTGGGGATAACAGACTATCTAACAGCACACAAGCCCAACGTTTATAGCTGAGGTCCTGGGTCCTTGCTTTGCAACCAGCAGAGTGCTATCTAAAACCTCAACTATGCAAGCAAAGAAATGTCTCTCCTTTTTACGAGAAGGAGACAGTAGTGAGGATGCACAGGCCCCTGCTTGCAAAGCAGTTACTAAGCACAGATTTTCTTCTTAAAGTTGACAGGCGGCTGGAGTCTCTTAAAAGTTGTTAAACCAATCATGGGCTCCCACATGGAACCATTATGGAGAACATCCTGGAATGACAAATCCTGGCTCTGGGTCTTTTCCTGCCATCTTCAGCCAATCTAGCAGGGTCTAGACACCTCCCTGAATAACAATCTCACAGAACCACTCACACTCTTAACTCCTGGTGATTGAAACTTAATTTTAGCTCTACACAACTTAACGTAGAAAAGTTTCAGAAATAAAAGTTATTATATACTTTTATATCTCATCATAGGACTGATTTTTCTGATTGCTCTAAGCTGCTCCTACTTGGTAAACACCTAACTCTGCAGGTGTATTCAGTAGTTTCCATTGGGCATAACTAGCCAGTTTGGGCTTGCTGAATTCTATTGGTCAAATACCGATACACCTAATTGGTTTAATTGTTCATCGATTTCAGCTGGGAAGATTGAGTGTCACTGTGTTCCTCAGCCCACCATCAACTCTTTTCTCATCAGCAACTCAGGCCTCCAGAAAACAAAACAAAGCATTTGTTTCCCTTCTCCTACACATTCCACAAACCCACAAGGAAACATCAGCCTGGAGAAAGAATTCAACAAAAATGTTCAAACAAAAATCTACACACCTGAAGCAACTCCATGTCCGAATCATGATACAATGACATGAGAGTGTGTCAGGCAGCAGAAAGCATGCGTGAGCCTGACCACCTGATTCTATTCTTGAAAGAAGGAATGTTTTCATATTTTTTATTATCACTCTTTGTCATTGTTTTGATTAAGCCACAAAATAGTTCATGAAATAATTAAGCACTGCAATAACGTAATTTTTGTATCAATTACAGGAGGCATTCAGAGGGGATGGGAAAATCCACCTCTTAAAAAAGCAAATTTCTTCCCCTGTGAAGACACGTATGCAAAATGCAACAGAGAATTCAAATACTTGTGGAGAGAAGGAAAAGCCAAAGAATCAAAAGAAAGTCATTACTATGAGACAATTAAAAATTCACTGGACAACATGTTCATTGCATTCAAAGAATTTTAAAGGCACACTGCAAACCATTCACTTAATGATCTGCAGGCTAGAGGAAGGATTTCCCTCTTTAACAGACAACAGAAAGCAATAGGGTGCCCCCGCAAACAAGGAGGAAAGAACAATCAGATTTTTAACAGTTCTGATAAATCACAATGTTCTAAAGATGAAAATCCAGAAATTTTAAGCATTCATTCAGACCACAATGAAACAAGCACTTAAAAAAAAAAAAAAAGCAAAGAATCTAAGCACATAGATGATGTACATAGATCAATGAGAACTTGTACCGCTGGAAGAAAGAACAGGCTGTAGCCTTTTACTTGAAAATAAAACTACTTTTAAAGAAAACTGCTAAAACTCATTTCATCATTCATGTTGCCTTGAAAAATCTGAGGCACTTGTATCTGATCAGAAAATCAATTCTGACTAATAGCATGTTACAATTCAGTGCCAATTTGCTTGTGAAGAAGAAAAAGAAAAAAGCTACTATTTCTCATATCCTGCACAAAGTGTGAAGGGCCTCCCTGCCGCTTTCTCCTCCCATTTTCTATGCCATACTCCCCAACACTTCTGAAACAAGTATGAGAACGACTTATTCCCACCAATATGCCAAATGACAATGAAGAACAGTTTATTTGTGTAAATATATACCTACA
>NC_045714.1:24923223-24990325 GCF_009834535.1 Camelus ferus
GGACTTTCCCAACTTACAGTAAGCAATCAATATGTGCTTACTTAAGATTAATAAGAATAGATTCCATTCCAGCAACTTTAAATCAATGCTTTATGGCTTTGTCCAACAGACTACAGACAAACTGTTGGACGAACCCCTTTGAGCAGATCAGCACAAGCGTACTGGGAGAGGTAAGCGCTGACTCCAGTTACAGCTGCAGCCAACCAGCACTACGGGGCGGGGGCAGTTTGCTCAAACTCTTACACGTTGTTTGAGCATTTAGTTGTAGTTATTGAATAAAGACAGGTATTATTTAGTCAAAGCTCCTGAAACATAAATCTTCAAAGATTGATGCAAATTAGGTTTCAAGTATAGTTCTCTCACTACAAATTATTTGAAAAATGATAGTCTTAGCTCCTCTGTACATCAAAAGGGCATGTTCTTAATGTATCTGACTAATACCAACTGAAAGGATTGTTTAAAAGAATTAAGATGAAGCCATCCTGAATAAGATCTTATTATTCATCTGCCACAAGCCCACCCCAAGGGTCTGATTACTCACTTCCACAAAGGGTCTGGTAGTTTACCAGGGTCTTGGTTTCTTATAACACGGGGTTGGGAAGAGTTGTGGATAGATGTATTGTAGCAATATAAACCTAGGGTATTTGCTGTGTAGGAATTATAGAAATAACAAATTGATATATAGCCCCACCCTTAAGAAGCTCAGCCTTCCATTACAACAGCATTAAAAAATAAATTGAGAGATACATTTAACAAAAATTTACAAGATTTGTACATTGAACATTTTGAAGTATCACCAAATAAATTTAAAAGATCTACATATATGGAAGACATCCCGTGTTCATGGAATGGTAGACAATATTGTTCAAAATCTTAAGAATCCCCAAAGTGATCTACAAATTCAATGGAATCCCTATCAAAATTCCAGCTGACTTCTTTGGAAAATTGAAAAACTGATCCCAAAATTCATATGGAAATGCAAGGACCCAGGTCAGCAAAACATCTTGAAAAAAGAAGAGCAAAGTAGGAGGACTCACTTTAAAGTTTACTACAAATCTATAGTACTCAAGTCAGTATGGTACTGGCATAAGTTTGGATATATAAGTCTATGAGACACAATAAAATATCCAGGGGGGGGGAAATTTACTTTTACAGTCAGTTTTCCACAAGTGTGCCAACAACACTCCATTGAAAGAATAGTCTATCCAACAAATGGTGCAGAGAAACCTGGGTATCTGCAGGGAAAAGAATGAATCTGGAATCTGGACCCCCCTATTGTATATAACAATAAAAATTAATTCAAAATGGATCACATACAGAAATGTAAAAACCTAAACCTATAAACTTTCTAAAAGAGACATAGTATAAATCTTTGTGGTCCTAGGATAGGCTATGGTTTCCTAGATACAATACCAAGAGCACAAGTGATAAAAAAAAAAAAAAAGTAAGCTGGGCTTCATCAAAATTAAAACCATTTGTTGCAAAGGACATCATCAAGAAATTGAAATGAAAGGGGAAGAGGGTAGCTCAAGTGATAGATTAGTGTGCTTTGCAAAGAATAATATTAATAATAATAAGTGAATAAATGTAATTACCACCCCTATAAAGAAATTGTTTTAATGTTTAAAAAAATTAAAGTGAAACGACAATCTGCAGGATTAGGAGAAAAATTTTGCAAAGCATATATCTAATAAGAGACTAGTATCCAGGATATATAACAAATGCTTACAACTTACCAATACAAAGAAAATTGAGCCAATTTTTAAATTTGCCAAGAATTTAAATAGATACACATTTGGCCAATAAGCATATCAAAAGATGCTCAGCATCACTAGCCAAATCAATATCAAAATGAGATCTCATTTTACACCAAATAGGATGGTTATAATCATAACATGGACAATAACAAGTGTCAGTCAGGGGGCAGAGTAATGGGAACCCTCAATACACAGCAGTTGGAAAGGGGCAATGGTGCAGCTTCTTTGGAAAAGTCTGCTGTTTCCTCAAAATGTTAGTTATCATATGGCTCAGCAATTCTTCTCGTACATATAGTGTCATCCCTCAGTATCCTCAGGGGGTTGGTTTCAGGAAACCCCCACCCTGGATACCATAATCCAAGGATGTTCAAGTCCCTTTACAATCAGCCATCTGGATCCATGAAGTGGAAACTACAGATATGGTGGGCCAACTGTACAGCCAACAGAATGAAAATATCTTCTCACAAAAACCTGCACATCAATATTCATAGCAGTATCATTCAGAGTAGCCAGAAGTTACAAAGAATATCCATCCATCAATGAATGGGTAAACAAAATTATCAAAAATAGTCCCACAAACTTTTGGTCATTGAATCTTTGACAAAGGAGGTGAGAACATACAATGGAGTAAAGACAGCCTCTTCAGAAAATGGTGTAGGGAAAACTGGACAGCTGCATGTAAATCAATGAAGTTAGACTACTCCCTCACAGCATACACAAAAATAAATTCAAAATGGCTTAAAGACTTCAACATGTAGACAAGACACTATAAACCTCTTAGAAGAAAACATAGGCAAAACATCTGACATACATCTCAGCAATGTTCTCCCAGAGCAGTCTACTCAAGCAATAGAAATACAAGCAAAAATATACAAGTGGGATCTAATTAAACTTACAAGATTTTGCACAGCAAAGCAAACAATAAGCAAAACAAAAAGACAACTTATGGAATGGGAGAAAATATTTGCAATAAATGAGACTGACAAGGGCTTAATTCCCATAATATATAAACAGCTTTTACACTTGATAAGAAAGAAAAACAAACAATTCAATCCAAAAATGGACAGAAGACCTAAACAAACATTTCTCCAATGAACACCTAGAAATGGCCAATAGGCACATGAAAAAATGCTCAATATCATTATCAGAGAAATACAAATCAAAACTACAATCAAGTATCACCTCACAGCAGTCTGAATAGCCATCATTCAAAAGTTCACAAACAATAAATGCTGGAGAGGCTGTGGAGAAAATGGAACCCTCTTACACTGTGCTGGGAATGCAGTTTTGTGGAGCCATTGTGGAAAACAGTATGGAGATTCCCCAAAAGACAAAAAATTGACTTCCCATATGACCCAGCAATCCCTCTCCTGGGCATATATCCAGAAGGAACCCTAAATCAAAAAGACACCTTCACCCCATTGTTCACAGCAGCACTGTTTTCAATAGCCAAGACATGGAAACAACCTAAATGTCCACTGACAGATGATTGGATAAAGAGGTTGCAGTATATTTATACCATAGACTACTACTCAGCCATAAAAAAATAATAAAATAATGCCATTTGCAGCAACATGAATGGATCTGGAGAATGTCATTCTAAGAGATGTAAGCCAGAAAGAGAAAGGAAAATACCATATGAGATCGCTCATATGTGGAATCAAAAACAAAACAAAACAAAACAAGACAAACTTATCTACAGAACAGAAACAGGCACAGAGACATAGAAAGCAAACTATGGTTATCAGAGTGGAGAGGGTGTGGGAAGGGATAAATTGGGATTTCAAGATTTGCAGATACTGACTATGTATAGAATAAACAGCAAGTTTATACTGTATAGTACAGGGAAATATATTTAATGTCTTATAGTAACTTATGTTGAAAAAGAATATGAAAATGAATACATGTATGTTCCTATATAACTGAAGTGTCGTGCTGTAAACAAGAAACTGACGCAACATTATAAACTGACTAGACTTCAATGAAACTATTTTTAAATAGACCAAAACAAACAAACAAACAAAAAAAAACAACAAAAAAAGAAAAAAGATATTATTAAACCAAAAGAATAAATTACTGTTTCAGGCTACAACATGGATGAACTTTTAAACAGTATGCTAAAATAAGCCAGACACAAAAGGACAATTACTGCCCTGTTAGGTGAAGTGTATCTGAGTGTTCATTGTACTACTCCTGTAAATTTTCCGTAAGTTTGAAGTCTATCAAAATAAACATAAATTGTATTACTCATTAAAAACTTAAAACGATTCCTCACAGGAGGGCTTTAGCTATTAAATGAAGAAATGCATGTAAATCTCCTGGAACAACACTTTGCACGGCCACAGACAGTCACTGCTGTCACTGCCACCCAGAGGGTGGTGCCAGCGCTGATGAGAGCTGCCTCCACTCGCTCCCCTGCAGACAGGGGTGAGGGCCTTGGCTCTGACAGGCAGGGTGACTGTGAACCTCTGTCAGACACAGCCACGCACCAGACTCTGCGTTACACAACTTTCTTATACAAACTGCTACATGTAACGTAAAAACGCTAGAGGGATGTATCTTACAACACAGGAAATACAGCCAATGTTTTACAATAACTATAAATGGAGTATCTATTGTACACCTGGAACTTATATCACATTGTAAATCAGCTATAGATTTAGAAAAATTTAAAAAATAATTTAAAAATGTTATCAATTTAATATTCAATTCAGTTTTTAAGTAACTACGAAACAGCTTAGAATGTATAAAATCACTTAAGTGTGATAAGTTTGTTTACATATTTATTTACTTTCAGCCTCCTGCTAAAAGAGAAATTAAACAATTTTTTAAACACAGCTTAACAACCATAACTACAAAAAGACAAAAGTGAGAGTGAAGAGAAAATGGAGATTCAATACTTAAATGAAACCAGGGGGAAGTAAAGTCATAAAACTGGACGCCATGAAATCAGGACAAGTGTTAAAGGCCGACTAGAAATTCAGCTGTAAGATTCTTGGCAGCTAAAGCGAAAAGAAAAAGATGATGGGGCGGGTGGTAGATCTCAGTGGTAGAGCGTGTGCTTAGAGTGCACGGGATACTGGGTTCAAGCCCCAGGGCCTCAACTAACAGACAAATACAGCTAATTACCTACCCCCCCCAAAAAAAACCCAAAGAATAGAAAAAGAGAAATTTCTTTCCTAAAAAACCCTGATATTAAATTTAGATTAAATACCTAAAAAGAAAAAAGAAAAATAGTAAAAGATGAGGGACACAAGCGACTAATGGCCGTGTGATAAATCTGCGGTGGCTGCTGGCAGGTCCCCATGTCCCACGTGCGAGAATCTGAAACATCCTTCTCACCACTCAGAGTCATCCTCAACCCACCCCACCCCACCCCATGTTAAATACAGGAGCACAGGCAGGGCCCGGCCTTTGCTCTCTCTGTGTCATCACAGAGAGACAGGACCAAAAGGGGCAGAGCACAGCCATTCAAGGAAGGCCACAGCAATTAACATCAAAATGGTGAAGGATTCAAACCCCAATAGGCCTTGAGGCTCAGGATGCAGGGATTTAACTTCTAGCAGAGCTTGAGATTCATTATACATCCATTGTACTAGTAACATGGTGAATAACCCGCCCCCAGGCACCATGGCAGTAACAAGGCTAGCCACAAAAGGTCAAAGGGTGGGAAATGGCCAACTCCCTGGGAATCCCAGCCCCTTGCCCTTAGGCTCTTCCTTCTACTTATTAGAATATGAAACCACCAAGCCCGTGAAAACCAGCACCACAATGCCGCCTAGAGGTCACCCCTCTCTCTCCCTCTTCGGAGAAGGCCCACACTCGGTCTGAGGGGTGTGCATCTACTTTTAATCTGAGCATCCAACCCCCACAACTCGTGGCCTTTCTCTTGCCTTTCAATGTGTCTCTTTGAATAAATCTACCTTTACTCAACAGTGGCTTGCTCTTGAATTCTTTCCTGCACGAAGCCAAGGACCCACATCTGGTGGGGCACATCCCAGGGGCTCAAACAAAGCCTGGGACACAGCCCTTCTCATGCCCCACATCTGTTTTCTTGTATCAACAGACTGGGTTTTGAAGGGAGCACTGAGGCCCCATCTAAGGGTCAGAAACAGCCTCCAGGGCTCAAAATGGAGGGCAGCCCCTCCCCAGCAGGGGCCCTGGGGTCGCCCCGGTTCGCTGTGTTTCTCTGTTGTGCTGACTCCCCAACCAAACAGCGTTCTCCCTAGGCCTGTCCGCACAAAACCCTTCACTCCAAAATACAAGCACATCATGTCACAGTCCTCTTGTTCAACCAGGAAATTTTCAGCCCACTTTTTCCTTCCCCAGTAAAGAACCTAACTGTCCTACCTCCCATCCCACCACTTCTTTTTTGTGAGAAATCTGCACTCCCAACACAACATCCTGGAAGCTGGTGCTTTGCTGGCTGGGACTGAGATGTTTCAGTCTCACACAGCCTGCGTCCTTTCGCTTTCCCCTTTCTACCTTAAAAAAGCTTTTCCTGTGTTTCCCACCCCTCTGATTCTGAACTTCAAGAAATGCTGAGGTTACAGTCACTATGTGCATACATCCCAGGTTTTGGCTAGGTTTCCTTCACAAGATCTTCATTAAGGAGCTGCATCAAGAATTTTAAAGAGGCTATTCTTACATCTGAGTGGAGGGGCCTGCATAAAATTTAAATGGCTTTGAAGGGAGAGCTAACCAGGGACAGAGATGTCACAGGTCCTAGTCAACAGTGTCATGAGCCAAAATGTCCTTCAAAGGCTCAGAGTGGCTTCTGAACACATAGTCGGCAGGGAGGAGGTGCCAGGCAGTGAGTGGGATGAGTGACACTGGGTACGCTTTCCCATCTGAGGAAGTATTGAATTTTGTTCTAGTTTTCCAAACAATTTCTTACTACCTTTTTCCCTTATTGTCACATACCATTTCCTACGAATTAAGAAAATCAATGTCAGTCATTTGGGCCTCTTGGAAGAAGCTACACGATGCCATTCACAGGGCTGGGACATGACAGCCACACCAGTCTAGGTTGAAAGACAAGTGGGGGTATTTCCATGGTAATGACTGGCATGCAACAATCTTCCCAGGTTCTATTACGTCATCTCAAAGGTGAGACCAATAAAACTACCGAGCAAAGTGCGTGATGATTATGGCCGACATCTGTTTACTATGTAAGTGCCCATGACAGCTGCCGCTTAATGGGGAATGAGTATGATCAACGAGGCCCAGTCTACCTGGTCACACGTGCCCTGCCTTCCTGTCTTAGTGCAGCAGCAGAGCTTGTTTAGCTGAGATGAACGCCCCCAGAACAGCCCCGAAGGGAAAGCTCCCAGCTCTGCGCGGCGAGACGTGTTCCTTTCCTTCTCAGAGCTGATCACAGTTTGCAGTCGTCTGTTTTTATGTTTATCCCTTTAGTACCTGCCTCCCCTTTGGAGCTTTTGCTTAAGCAGCACAGGTCCAGGTGTGTCTTGCTGCCTGCTGGATATTCTGGGCTGGGAGACAGGCGACCCTACTTCTGGCTCTGGTGCTGAACGGAGAGGGCAGAAACACCAGGGACCCATGCTGAACCGAGGCCCCTGCACCCAAAATTATGGTCTGACTTTGAGCAAATTACACAGTCTTCTTTACCCTGAGATTCCTCATCTGCCCATGAAAATAACTGCCCATGGCACATAGAGTTACAAGGATTAAAGGAAATCACCAAATTCACAACCTATTCAAGGGGCTACCAGTGCATCCTCAACAGACACTTGTTGCCTTTATGGCTGTGACACACGCCAAGCGGTGCGGGCGGACATAGTGAACACTGCTAAGTGCCAGTGTGTTAAGTGCTTCATGTGTGTTATAGTACTGTTTACAACTTACAACAGACCCAGGAAGAAATGAATATTATCATGCCCATTTCACAGATTCACCAACAGGTTAAGGGAAGTTATATTCTAGTCCAAGGCCCTTTGGTGAGGAAATGGCGATTTAAACGTGAATCTGAGCCCAGGCCTGGGCTATGTCTCTCTCCAATCCACCTGTCCAATACACAAGTTTGCACAGGCCAGCTCTTAAATGCAATGTGTGCCAGTGTTTGTCAATGTGGGTTAATTACCATAAACTGCTTTCAGAAACCGCTACAGAAAAGACAGGTGGACCCACATCCCTGCCCACAAAGAAGAGGAATTCTGCCTTGCCTTCTCCTGTAATGTGCAGAACCCCTTCCCTACACCACTAAATTCAAATGTATGCTTCATCCGTGTTTATGTTTGCACACGGCATATTAAAGTGTAAGTTACCTGCAGTAATTCCATCTCGGTTGCTTTCCAAGTTTCCAGAATATCCATATTCAGTCTGTGAATGAAAATAATACAATGTGAATGAAAATACTGCAACCATGTCAGTAAACAAAGAATGCTGAAACCAAGTCATCAGAGGCTGCCGCCATCCCCCAGCTAGGACAGGCCTGCAGCCCAGACTCTACAGCCACTCACAATGGTGCCCTCTGAGCGGACTCACAATAAGAAAAGACAGGATACTTGCCCTAGGTAGCTAGGTGCTTGTCCAAAGAATGAATTCATTGAGTCCAAATGATTGCTTCCTCCCATACATAGATAAGCATTAAATTCTTTAACTTGAGATACCTGGCTTTCTTTAGATAACAAGCAATCTTTTATTGTTCCAACTACCTGGTCTTTGTTGTAAAGCTCCTATATATCCTAGCTCCTCCACAACCTCTTCCGAGCAGCCCATCAGAGCGATCTGAGAGCTTGTCATCCCGGCTCGAGTCCTCCCGCCAAATAAAACATAACTCTTAAATTTTAGGCTGCACATATATTTCTGTCAACAGTTTTGGACACCATGAAGGGACCCAGAGCAGACTTCTCTCCACCTGAACTCTCCGAGTAACCGGAGCCTTGTTAACAGCAGTGGTCCTTTGTGCGCACCCGCCTCCTTGGGGAGTCCAGATGAATTTGGTTGAGTCTCTCCTAGTTCTCGGATCTCCCATATTGGTTGATGATCCTGAGTTTTATTTGGCGGTGTATCCAGGTACCTGGGCCTCCAGTTGAAAGATATGGGGGTGAGTTACCCACCCAGTGGAGACATACTGAGTGGGGCCTGGTTGAAAGATAACAGGAAATACCCACCTTGAGGAGACGCCCGAGGTGGGGCTGGTGGAAAGATACCAGGAAAACACTCACCCAATGGAGACGTTCCGAGTGGGTCCAAGTTGGAAGACACTGGGTTCAGGACTGAGTGGTTACATAAGAGGCTGGTCTAATGGTTTCCTCAATTTGGTTACCTCCATTGAATTTTTCGGAATAAAAGTAAAACTATTAGGAGGAACCTTTCAACTCCAAAAATGGGACCCTCTCCCAAGCCTGTAACTGATTTCTCGGGTGACTGAGAAACTTGCATGAATGGTAGAGGCAAAGACTTCATGCTATAGAGTTGTCCCTGCGGGAAAACTTACTAGCAATTTTATTCTGACAACCCGAACTTAGAATGGGTAATAGAACTTTCAAAAAAAAAAAAAAAAGGAAAGAAAAGAAAAGAAAAAGAAATGACAGATTGCCAGTCTCCAACTAATAGCACAGCCAGGTTTATATACGTACAAAACTTCCAACATTAATTGGGTATTAAAAAAAAAAAAACCAACAACAACAACAAAAAAAAAAAAAAGAAAAAAAAAACTCTCACTATGAAAGTAACTAACCAGGCCTGATAAAAACATTTTTTGGAATTCTGAACTTATAAAAACAAAAACCCCTTTACGAGGAACTTGTATTTCTCTTCCTATGTCCTTGAAATGTAAATGTTTTATCTTTCTCTGGGTATTTTATGTTTGTGTATGTAAGTATATATGTGTTTCCTTTTTTTAAAGTAAAACTTGGACTCTGCCATGCAAAAGGTACAAGTATTGTGTACATAAGGTGGCAACGCAAATAAATTGGGATTCTCAACAATCCTTTTATAGTACCAATTTTCAGATATTTTGCCATCTTAAGCTTTGTTGCATCAGGCTGGACCACAAATGCCTTTACCTTTTGGAGAGTAAACTTTTGAATTTTATTTAGGCAACACCCCCACTCTCATGTGGAAAAGCCTCTTCATCTTATTCTTTTAAAATCACTATATATATATTATGATGGCCATATGATGGATCCTTTAATTTGGAAAAACTTAAATTGGTGAAATTTGAAAGAGCTCTCATTATAAACAGCTGTTTTATCGGTACCTATTTAAATCAAGTTTAAAGGTAGAAAAACATATCTAATGGTTAACCTAAGAACTTAGTTAAAAAAAACTGGTTTGAAAAGCTACATTTGTGTTTTTACTTTCCCATCAATGGTTTTAGAGATGCTAATAAAAACTTAGAATAATTAATGTTAATTAGGTTGAGTAACTGGAAAAAGGAATGTAAAAATGTCGAAAGATTTTTTCTTAATGAAAAAAAAAAAGATAATGGGTTTATCCCAAATGTGCAAATACTTTTAAATGGTTATTTTGAATGAGATAAATAAAATGGACAATTTTGGATTTAAATACAAGGTTTTGATGCTACACTACGTAAAGTTAAAATACAAAAAAAAAAAAAAAAGACCAAAGAGTTCCACAACTGCCCCCTCAACATTAAAGTTCAAACAAGCCCGCTTTATTTAAACATGGCGATCCCAGAGACTTTTCTATAAAATTAGATACATTAAACACACACAAGAAAAAAAAAAAGAAAAGAATAAGAAAAAGGCTTCTGGCACTCCTTCTAGAAATTAAAATTATTGATTAAACCTAATAAATACTAAAATTAAAGATATGAGTTAAT
This sequence comes from Camelus ferus, assembly GCF_009834535.1. Classification (NCBI taxonomy): domain Eukaryota; kingdom Metazoa; phylum Chordata; class Mammalia; order Artiodactyla; family Camelidae; genus Camelus; species Camelus ferus. Next base: position 24,933,790 of record NC_045714.1, read on the forward strand.
AAAATTGAGATAAAAGTTTGTAAAATTGGTATATTTAAATGGGCTTTATATAAAACTTTTGCTTAATTACATTGTGGGATACAGAAGTTTCAATGGGTAAACGCTTCCCTTCTTGGTATTATAAGGCTGGGCACATATCTGTCTCTCAGAAAATAGTAACTGAATAAACTAATGGAAACGAATAGAGTTACATGAGCCGCAAATATAATGTAAAACTAAAAACTAATATTCAGTGGCTAATAAAAAAATATAATAAGAGGTTTACCCTGGGTTCAACTTATAACTCAAGGAAAAGAGACCTTTCTTATAACTCAAGCTTTGGAAGAGTTGATAACGTAAACCTTAAAGTTTTAAAACATGGAATTCTTTGTTTACAGTTCTTGTCACTGATACAAAAAAGCAAATTATGGAGATACAATTGGGCCTGGTTGACAGAGCAGTTCTCTGGGGGAACTGGAAGTGTCTGTCTTTGTCTTCCAGATCAGAAATGTAAATACAGCAAACAGTGACCTAGGGCTGAGCCTAATTAGCTCAACGAGATAAAACTTAAGGCCAAAGAAATTTTTGGCATTTTAGAACTCAGAACTCTGACGGGTCCTTCAGACTTTGTCAAGAAATCTTAAATGCCTTTTTCAAAAATAGTAAGCCTTAGTGATTTGAACAAGCAAATTCAGCTTACTCCAACTATTATTATACCTACCTCATAGGTAAGTATTAAAGTGAATCTATGAAATCTTTAGCTTTTGTATTTTTATAAGCCTGTGTACACATTATACATATGAGGTATATCTACGGCTAAAAAAAAAACCAAAAAACAAATTCAATGTCAAAGAGTTCTGCTTAATTGACTGTAAAAATTAAGAGCTTACAAATTAAGTATTTTTAAAATAAAAACTGACCAAATTGACCTTCATCGTCAGGTGAACTGGAAAATATTCAATATTAAGATAACACTTGGTATTAAGTTTAGTTTAAGTATGTCCTAATTAATATAGACACCTTTAAAGTCATCAATATTAAGTACAATACACTTACTGTACATAGGTTTAATGAAAGTCAAATAAGATCATGTTATATGTGTTGCAGATTTGTCAAAAAAAATAATAGTAATGTGGTGTGATAAAACTTTAAGTAAATTAAATGCAAATGAGGAGAGCTTTGGGTAAATTCTTTAAAATATATTTTTAAAATGTATGCTTAAGTTAATCTCTAAATATTTGGTATCTTTAAATTCTAGAGTTGTGCTAAATAAAGTTAAATGAGAGGAGTTGATTAAATAACTATGCCATTTTGAGATAAAATAAGATTGAAATATGAATTTCTTAACATTTAACTTCCTCTTACAGAGAAACTAAAGGTGTTTAGAAATATTAATAAATAGTTGGTGCCACCCTGAAATAGTCTCTATTATTAAGGGAAATATCTCAGTATCCTAGGAAAGTAAAATGAATGTGTAAATGAAGATATAAGGAATGGAATTATATTTCGTTAATGAAAATAGTGACTTTGTACTAAAGCCGGTTAATTCAGAATGGAAGAGAAAATAAGGGACACACTAATATGAGAATAGAAAGCTGTGGAAGTCTTGTGGAAGAGGAACCCTGAGGAAAGACTTTTGTACGTAGTCGGAATTGGCTAAGTTTAGAATCAATTTGGGCAAAGTAACTGAATCTTAGAAGTAAGCTGGTACAAGACTAGATTTGGTTTTCTCTATATTAAGAGGAAAACATTTTCTTAAAATGTTAAACCACCTTCAGTAAAAGATTGTAAAGCTTCTTATACCACTTAACTGATCTGTTCTGCCTTTACCTTTGAAATATTTTCTTGTTAATGAATAAGTACTTTACAGTGATCTATACGTTTATCTGATGAAGTGTTTTGAAATCTTTTAACAAGTTCCCCAAATATCAATTTCTAATTAAAGTTCTTTTAATCTCCAGTTAATTTTGGGATGCTACTGAGGGCCCCTGAAACATCCCAAAGAGAGATTTTAAAATAGTAATTTTCATTTGGCATGTTAAGTAACATGAGAAGTATTCTCAAATGAATGGTAAACCTTCCTAGTTTATATTGTATGAGAAAGTATTATTAATATAGATATTCTAGAAATTATATGGACTCTCTAAAATTCTGGTATATCTGAAATGTTACCAGTCATAATTCTGGTTATTGTGACCAGGTTTCTTTATCAATTATAGTGTAACCGTGTTTAACCATGCTGTTAAATCTTTTGTCATTAATAGACAGGTAATTGTTTTCTTCTGATGATTTTGCAAAATGCTTTCTCTTCAAGGAGATTTACTGGTTTCTAATAAATTTCAAACTAGAGCACTGAACTAAACTGGGTAAGAAATTTTAAAGTTCTAATGAAAACTCTGATTAAAAGAATTAGTTACATGGGACTGAGTAAACTGATGAATATGCTTATAATTTTCGATTTTGTTTGAAATACTACTGGCTTTAACCTGTTTCCCAGACATAAAGAAACTCTTCTCCTTAAGCTAGCTGTGATTCACGGCAATTTGATAAATTATACCTATGTAAGCAGACTTGGAAGAGTTACCTTTTCTCTCCATCTGATCCCTCAAGAGACTAAAAACTCTTAGGTCCCCAGTGGCTCCATCAGATAAATTAGGAAGATCATCTCCTAACAGATAAATGAATCTCAAGGTATTTTAAGGATGTTAAAGAGAAAAGAATTTACCTAAATCTGTAAGGCAGAAATCTATGATAAGCCCTTGACATGGCTTTCCTGACCTTAGAAAACCTTATTAACTTTCTACCCTGAGACTCTTTATTAAAACTTCCAACACAGCCAATTTAAAAAAGCCTATATGATCAAATAATCAGACTTAACTTGCAAAAAAATTAATCTTGATTTGGCTATATTTGAGAAAAATGAGGGTAACTTTAGAGAGAAAAAGATTATATTTTAGTGGATACTAAATTCTAGTTTTGTTAATTGAGGTCTATATTTACTAAGACACTTCCCAGATCATTCCTTGCTGTTATGTCACATTGCTGTAGAGTTTAATGGAATTATTAAAAGGATACTCGAGGTTTGTTTCTGAAGCTCAGTCATCTATCCTTGGGTAAAGTTCCAATGTCCCATGACCTGCAGCCAGGGGATTATACATACTGAACAGGCATGACTTAAAGAACTGTCTCCAACCTGAATGGAAGGACCCTTTATCAGGTACTATTAACTAGAGCATACACAGGAAAGCTGAAGGAAACGGACTTTCGGACTCATTTCCAATGAGAAACAGCCCCTGCAATGCACTGGCCTATAGAGCACTGCTCACCTTAAAACAATGCCCAAATGGAGAAAAAGCTAACAGGGCAGGATGAGAAGAAGACGACATCTTAGGTAGATAGCTGACCCAAGACACCGGACCAGGCCTGTATACTAATTACATTGATAATTTCTCCTACCTTTGATTATGAACCACTCCAATTGTTAAGTTTATGGTAAATTACCTATGTCTAGTACTTCTGTGTTGCCTTGGTGGGTTTCCCTACTCCAAGGCTCTAACTAGATAGCCCTCAGAAACGTTATTCTTAAAAGAAATTATAGTTTTGTTTAGGCCACTTTTGATCTTACAAGGTGTGAGACTTCACCTGGCCAAATAGTAACTACTCTGAGCCTGACCATAAATATGAACTTTCTCATAAGATCACCCAAACTCAATCAGAAACACAAGCAAAATTTTAACCCAGAAATATAACTTATCGACTGTTAAATTCTTACTCGTGACTTTATTAACGTTACTAGCTGTATTACTTATATCCTATTTTATAAAATTGTTATCTTACATTTCCCAATGTGTAAATAGGCCTACAACAAGATTGATGATGGCTAAACATCTTGAAGAAATAGATAAAATTTATAACCCGGCATAAAAAATTTTTAATAGTGTGATTCTAGATATGGGAAAGAGCAATGAAGGGTTTACATTTCCTGGATTATAATAGACTAGTAAGACAGGCGATCCAGAGAACTTTTAGTATCAACAGGGCCTGATAAAACACCTAACACCTTGAATGGCAGCTCAGAAGATTCTTCACCTGAACTACGAATGGGCCATCCTAGCACCATGGGACAAAATTGGTCATGGAATGTCTCAAAATATTGGTCGAATTTAGGACCAAGGGGGAGCACTGTGAATGAAAGTACTACAATGCGAAGGAAAATACTGCAACCATGTCAGTAAACAAAGAATGCTGAAACCAAGTCATCAGCAGCTGCTGCCACCCCCCAGCGAGGACAGGCCTTCAGCCCCGCCTCTGCAGCCACTCACAATGGTGCCTTCTGAGGGGACTCAGAATAAGAAAGGAGAGGATACTGGCCCTAGATAGCTAGGTGCTTGTCAAAGGAATGAATTCAGTGAGCCCAAATGTTTGCTTCCTGCCATACACAGAAAAGTACTAAATTCTTAAACTTGAGATATCTGGTTTTCTTTAGATAACAAGCAATCTTTTATTGTTCCAACTACCTGGTCTTTGTTGTAAAGCTCCTATATATCCTTGCTCCTTCCCTAAAACTTTGGAGCAATCCCTCAGAGCAATCTGAGAGGCTGTCATCCCAGCTCTAGTCCTCCCGCCAAATAAAACTTAACTCTTAACTTTTAGGCTGCACATTTATTTCAGTCGACACAACTTACAACAAACCCAGGAAGAAGTGAATATTATCATGCCCTTTTACTGATTCACCAACAGGCTAAGTGAGGTTACATTCTAGTCCAAGTTCCTGTGGTGCGGAAATGGCGATTTAAACCTGAAGCTGGGGTGCCCATGCCTGTGCTTCTTCTCTCTCCCATCTATCTGTGAAATCCACCTGTCCAATATACAAGTTTGCACAGGCCAGCTCTTAAATGCAATGTGTGCCACCATTTGTCAATTCTGGTTAATTACCATAAACTGCTCTCAGAAACCGTTACAGAAAAAACAGGTGGACCCAATTCCCTGCCCACAAAGAAGAGGAATTCTGCCTTAACTTTCCCTGTAATGCGCAGAAACCCTTTCCCACGCCACTAAATTCAAACGTACGCTTCATCCGTGTTTATGTTTGCACAGGACTTATTAAAGAACAAGGTGCCTGCAATAATTCCATCTCGGTTCCTTTCCAAATACACAGATTAGCCCAAATCAGATCCAGAACAGACATAACTCATCAAATCCGCAGTGAAACACACTGGATCAAGAACAAAATGCGTGTCCTAGTCCAGAAAAATATGGGTCCCTCTTTCTTCCTGTCATTATACAATCCCACCATAACTCATTACATTGCTGTCTGCTCATCTGGCAACCAAACCCAGAGAAGAGTCAACTCAGCAGAGTGCCCTACTGGGGAGAACACCCCGCAGCAGCACTACGGGCTGCCTGCCCTCCCGCACGCTCTGCTGACCCCTAGTGTCGTCCGTGGAGACCAGGCCAACAGAGCTGTTCCCAACAGCTGCAAAGACCCACACATTAAGTAAAAGCATTTTATTTTATACGATATGTTACGTATAAACCCATCTCTGAAAACAGCTTTGGCAGAAGCCCAAATCTTCAACATTAATCTGCAAAGGCAATTCCGGTCCCCAAGGGAAAGCAAGTCTTAAGACGATGCTAAGGCCTCCAAAGTCCTCTCCACGACGACCGTCAACCAAACTGCCTGCGGGTCTGCAGCTGCAGGCGGCTACATGTCTGTTTTTAAAGCAACCCCTTCCTGCCCTCGGGAGCTACAATGTCCCTCTACGCCCTCCCATCTCAGGGTAAGAACAGCTGCTGCAGAACCTTGCAGGGCAGCACTGACAGGACTGGACACAGAGGATCAGAGCTAAACTAAGCCTTCTGATGACACGAGCTTCCACTGTGTCACTTTACAGATGAACATATATATAGAGAGAGGTGGGGTGATATTGCTCAAAGTCACACAGCTAATAAGTGGCAAAGTCTATAACTCTGCTCCTCCCTCCGGCGTGACGCCCCAGCTGGGACGCCCACAGGGTTTTCTCGTGCCTGCCTGACCAGTCTTTTCCTGTCACTCATGACCCACCACAGGGTCTGTCCGCAGCCTGCCTTTTCAGCATGTTTTCCCTCCAGTTTCTCAGGAACAAGGCTGCTCCGGCCACTGTATGACTTCCGGCTCCCCGAACCCTCCGTGCTCAGGCCAGTCATGCCTGTGCATCCGGCCCCCTGCTCAGAGGCTCTTCCGTCCCTGCATGTGGATTTTTCCACTCTCCGCAGGGACACCCCCTCAGGGGAGCCCTCTTCTCCCCCACAGCATGGCAGGTGTCCCAGGCCACATCCAGAGCTGCCCCATTAAGACTGCTTGTGCCCAGTTCTGCTAGTCAGATCAGCAGCTTCAGAGCCCGGGGTTATGCCCGGGTCACCCGGCAGACCTACTGCCCATCTCCCAGACCCTACCCAGCAGGTCACCAGGAAGTCACAGTAGATGCCCCACCCAATCCAGAAGGCTGTTCACCTGCCAGCACCGCTGATGACTGGTTTCCAACCTTTGATCAGTTTCACACAAAACAGCAGCTTTCACTTTGAAGCGGGGTGTTTTCCCTTCTGCTGTCCATCCTTACCGGAAACATCAAGGGAAACCAAAAGGCCTTTTCTCAACCCTTTTCTGATGACACATTTCCACCCACAATACTCACATGCTCAAGAAGTTTGGGTCCACGTGGCTTTGTTTCCCTTACTCTAAGTGGCTCAAAAGACTGTGGGATTCCTTCTCTTTTGAGGGTATTTGTTGTACTCAGTTTATCGGCTTTAATCTGTTTTTGTCTTTCTCTTCAGTGTCCCTGGCAGTTGCCACTTCACACTCCCTACAGCAGCCTCTCTCCCAACGTCTAATCTAGGAAATCAGCTGTGACGAGGGCCCGGTGGGCAATCACAGAAGATGGAGCTAAGGCACAGAGAGGCTACATAATTTGCCCAAGGAGATCAACTTCAACCCCCAACAGTGTGTGTCTCGTCCCTCTGTTTAACACTTATGCTAAACTAGTTAACTTTTAATAGATTTTAGTTATAAACAGATGAGGTATCAAAATACATACAAGGACACAGATCCACTGTAAGATGTTCATTAACTCCACTATTTTGTTTCTATTTCTTTTATTTCTATTAAAAAAATTAAGAACCTCTGCAGTCAATATAGCAAAATGTTAATGGGTTTTAAATCCAGAATATAGAGGCTTAAGTGTATTACTCACACTTTTTTGTAAATTCACAAGACAAAATGATTTGAAGGTCTCTCTCCCCTCCCCCCTACTCACTACTGGCTCTCACCTGAGCTCCCAGACCACACATCTAACAGCCTTTCATTTTACCCACAGCTGAAATCATCAGTTTTCCCCCAGGACTCCCTCTGCAGCTTTCCCTCCTCAGAGCACAGCAGGACCCTCATTTACCTCATTAATCCACCCAGAAACACAGGCCTTACTCCATCCTACCCTCACAGACATCATTCATCTTTTCATTTTACCATCTAACATGTCTTCCATCTGTTCGCTTTTTCCCACTGACCGTCCCACCGCTCAGGTGGAAGCCACCAATACTGCCCACTTGGACTCATGAGTCTCCCAGTGGCTCCCCCAGCCGCTCTTCCCTACTTGAGACAAAAGGGATTGTGTCACTCCCATGCTTTTAAGACTCTATTGAAACCCACTGTTCTTAGAAGAAACTCCAAGTTCCTCACCTGGTGAAGTTCTTTGCCATGAAAGTATCAGCTCAGGGATGGCAGGACCCGCCCTCTCCCCTCAGTTCCCGCCCTCTCCCCCCCGGCCCTGCCCTTTCCTCTCATCCCCACCCTCTGGCACATCGCCACCTCGGTAGGACCTGCTGAGCTACACCAGCCTGTATTCTAACCCTGGTCTTGAGTTCTTAGCAAATTGCTTCACTTATCCATACAAATCCAAGTTAGATTAGAAAGATTTTAGATATTTAGCTAGACTTTTGATTTGGGGATTTTGCACTAGCAACCTGCAATGTACATGTTCTAATAGTTCTGCCTTCTTAAAACCACACCCAGATTTAAGTAGTGTCTGTGGAATACCTTCGGAATAAGAGGAATTGTACTTTCACAGGCTTTATGTTTTATAATATGAACAACCTGGACAGGGTCACAAATGGAACCGCCTAAAATGTGACAGAAGACGGGTTAGAGGCATAAAGCAACAGGTCGCAAGGAAGGTAAGAGCAAAGTTGTTTCTCCAAACCCCCCTAAAATCCTGAAAGAACCAAAAATTCTGAATTTTGAAAGTAAAAGACTATCATATAAAGAAATAAAATAATCCTGTTCATCAGGGTTTCAAGATCTGACTCCAGAAATTTTAGCAGGCCATACTGAATCCTAGCACAGAAACATCAGATGGACTAGTGGTGAGTAAGTTCCAGGAAAACGGCAGTAATTCCTCCACTTGTAAGAGAACACACACTCACTTGTCGAAAGTGATTGTAAACCACATTCTGGAGAAATTCAGAAGATTCAGGCTCCGCTTCTAGATGGTGATGACACGGAAGGACGGCTTGGATGCATGCTTCTAACTGAGTCACCGGCATTCTTACACTGCAGGGGGAAAAGGAGGCGCCCAGTCAAGAGCAGAGGTGTTCCTGTCATGTCTCCCAGGCCGTGCCTCGGGGACTCATTGTCCTGTAGCTATCCGGCCCCAGGCGAGGACCCGCAGCATGGCCCACCCAAGCAGGAGGGGCACTGTGCTTGAGAAAACCCACCCCTGATTGGGGGCAAGAGGGGCTGGTGTGGTTGAGTGGACCTATAAATGCCCACAGAAATACACCTGCATTCATTCAAGTGATACAACCAACAGTAGCAGGCCATTTTACAAAATTTCAATTGTCAGTGGAAATGTTACCATTCCTTTCCGCTTGTCCCCTGCACTCTGAGACAGGCTTAGGCTCTCTCACACCTGCAGCTCTGGGCAATAGTTGTGAAGTAATTTTACCTTGCTGCGATAGTCCTCGCTCCCCGTGTCACTGTGTCTGTCCTCTCTTAACACAGTCGGAAGTCTTCCTGGATCTCTCCCTGAGTTCCTTGCTCCTGCTCCTCAGATCCTGAGATAAACGGCAAGTGAAGTCACATGAACAGAAAAGACACTGTGGACTTGACCAAAGTCCTCTGTGACCCCTAGGTGAGTTCTGCCCACCCCTCAAATTCATTTCTCAAGGTTCTGCCCAGGGTGACAACCAGCCAGGAGAGTGGCCCAGGCCAATTAAAAGCTGTGTGGCTTGGTCGCGGGGACAGGTGCAGGAGCTGTTTCTGAAGCCGGGTCCCTCCCCACCTCTGCTCCCCTCTCCCCCTAGGCCCCGCTGCCAAGCCCCTAGGCTCCCTGATCTTCTGCATTTCTCTTCTTCTCTACTCCAAACCCTTTTCCTCTTCCTTTATTCCCTAATTATCCCCAGCTGGAGTGATTTTTTCAATCACAGTATCTGAAAAAATTTCCTGCAGCCGTAAAAGAGTTCTCCAGAAGTAAATGACCATAGGCTGGTTCCTGAATAGAGCCCCAGGCTGCGGTGACCCTCACCAACACTCCTGGGGGCATTAGACATGTTGCGGGGTCAACCACCCTCAACAGGAGTTTGCTGAGACCCCAAGGCCCGCACAGCATCCCTGCTCGCAAAAATATAGTCTGCCCACTTATCGGTTATTAAGAAGCAAAAATACAATATTGCTTATGTTTCTTACTAAAATTATTTATGAGATGGAAAAAGAAATTGTAATACAAAAGAAGAGATCTGACTCACTGTTAGATCTGTTCCTTTGGCTTTAAACCTGTGCCTTGTTTTCTAGGCTCAGACTTGCTAGCTCTGCACCTTTTGTGAAAGAAAGTTGCCTTTAGCCTGAAATATACAGGAGAGCCTATTCTCTGGGCTCTGATCTTTAAGAATGTTAACTCTTCTGCACTTATGTAGAGAGTTTCAAGTTGCAAGATAGAGAATAACCTTTGTTTTGTTGGAGGTTTTACAGGGGCACCATGATTTGACCCATATGGACAGCTGCAACAATAAAGGATTCCAAGGACAAGCAATTCATACAGCAAGAAGTTTGCAACAACCACCCACACACCCTCCCTTTTCAGTATAAAAGGAGCCTGAATTCTGACTTGGGCAAGAGCGTTCTCCCGGACATCATTCTGACATCTTCTGGGTCTGCCAGCTTTTCAAATAAAGTCACTATTCCTTACCCCAACACATCATCTCCCAAACTATTGGCCTGTCATGTGGCAAGCAGAATGACTTTGGACTCGGTAACAATATACATTGGAGGTAGTATGTCTCCACTGTTTCCTCATTTCCAATATATAGCATGCACATCATTTATGATCTAGTGCAAATAATTCATCAAAGACAACAATAACAAGAAACTCACCTAGCTATAAACACTGAAGTCACAACCTATTAATTTTACATGCCGTTTAACAACAAAACCAAAAAACTTAATATAGAGACTTTATTCCATGGAAATTAAATTATTTCTAGTCCTTCAAAACTTTCTTTCTTTCTATTTTCTTTTGTTTTGCTTATTGAAAGGAAAATAAAAATCAAATCATTTTATTTCAAGAATTTTTGTTATACCTACATATTTTAAATACTACAAAGAGATTTAAATTGCAAGCAAAAAAGTTCATATATTAGTATAAATATATATATACAATCAATGGGGATTAGGAAAAGAATGGACATTTACTAAAAATCCACTGTACATCCTGTCTTTTATAAGCATAACTTTGAATATAATCTCTATGACCCAGTGGTCCCCCACCCTCATTCTCATTGCAAAATCCCTTAGTAATCAACTACCAAGGCACCAGCATAGAACCACGTGATCAGTATTTTAGGTATAAATGAGGGAATTAGCTCATTCAATTCTAAAACAAAAATCCTAAAATAAATACTGAACTTATTAACAGATAAAGAAAATTGGACACAAAAAAGTAAACTTACTTCCTCAAGGTCACAAAGCTACTAACTTGTAAAGGCAAGATTTGAACTCGTCTGCCTGATTCTAAAAACTAAGGTGGAAATCCCATTCCACTGTGATGGTACAGCAGCAGAGCCTATCACCCTATCTTTGTTCAGATCTAGCCTTAGACAGCCTGAAACAGAACCCCATTCCTATGGAACTCGAGGTCAAATGATAAACATAAGGAGTTTATATCCAGTAGTTTTCTTAGGTCTCATTTACATAAAGTGTCAGCAGGTAAGCAGATAAACTCTGGGAAATGTGAGTGGGTCCAGAGCTTTTTGCTGATAAGAAACTCAATCTATCAGGACACAGTGACCTTCCCATGAGAGGCCACATGGACATAAACTAAAGGCAGCTGAGCAATGAAAACTAGCAAGACTCTGGAACTCAAGCAAAAGGTTCCCTGCCATCCCGCACACATTTTCCTCTTCATCCACGTGGGCACGATGACAGAAGACCCAGGTTCTTGTCCAAGTTACACCATCATGGATTCTCACCCATCAAAATTTACGACTCTATGCTGTCTTAAGTCATTTCCAACTCAAATATGATGACATCGATGTCTCAGCAGAATCTCTATGTCTCCGCTTCCTCTCTTCTAATAAGTGAATGATTCTATGGCCACAGAGAAATCCACTAAAAAACCATGCATGAAGCCAGGAGAAAGTCTGCTTAACAGACTTTGCTCTCATGCTCAGTGAATGAAAACTCAGAAAAAGTGGTCCTTCTCCCTCAGCAAGTGAGAGGTAGCCTGATATGTGTGTGTGTGTGTGTGTGTGTGTGTGTGTGTGTGTGTGTGTGTGTGTGTGTGTGTGTGTGTGTGTGTGTAAATCAAGTACAGTCAAGTCTGGGATGTGAAAAGATTTTTTTATGTCACTGTCATTTCAAGGGGACGATCCAACCTTTAAAGTAATTTAAATCTACTGTTCTGAGAGAGTCTCAGGCTCCTTGGTGGAAGAAGGGAAGGGAAAGGAAAGGAGGAAACAGGTAAATGAAGCAAAGGACTAAGAATAATGCTAGGGAAAGGCATGACATTAATTTTTTTCCTACTTGCATCACATACAAATTAGGGACTGGCTTTCCCCCGATGTCTTGTCGAGCACTGAGTTGCAGAAGAAGCGACAGCCTAATTCTCACTGAGCTTGTTACTGTACGTGGCATCTTAAAGACACAAATCATTTACCCTGAACAAACACTCTAGCAGCAGGCTGTAATTCTGTTTTGAGAGACAAGAAAACAGGAGTTCAAAGAGGATATATAACTTGACAAAAGCCTGAGGACCAGTAAAAAAGAGAGGATGAATTCAAACTCAGATCTGAATGCAGAGTCTGATCTTCCCACTCCCAGGACTGGAAAATCCTTAACACACAGGCTCCCCAGCTTCCCTGCAGTGTTCCTGACACCAAGCATTTCCCATGGCAGTGGTCTCCAGTTCTCACAGACACAGCGCTCTGTGCAGCCAATGACCTTCATCGGACCTTGATCATCTACCTGCCACGCCCACCAGGCTTCACCATACAGGCAGGAAAGCTGGCTTTCAAGTGCATACAAAGCCACCCCTGCTCTAACCTGGGTTCTTCTGGGGCTTCTCCAGCCTAAAGGCAGCCATGAAATGGCTCACAATTTGTACATGAGCCACACTACCTCTCTCCATCTGTCTCCCCGCCTATACTACTTAGCTATGACCATTTTGATAATCTTGGACACAAATTTTTAAAAACAGAATAGAAAGGATTCTGGAATAAGTACTTAATACTTCCAATTTTAAATGACATGTTACAGAGTGATTATTTACAAACTGAATTTATGCCTTTCTAGGTGTCAGTTTTAAGCAGTCAGAAAATAAAATAGCAAACAATTCTCACTTAGAAAATTAACAAAAACATAAACAATAATCTGGAATAAACTCAAAAATTATGCCCATGTTCTAAATGAAGAAAACTACAGGACTGTACCGAAGGGTAAAATAAGAGGTGTAAATGAAGAGACATCAACATATTGCATGGAGGAAAGCAGTTTTGTAAAGATATAAGTTTTTCTTAATATAATTCAAAACTTCCTAAAAAATGCCACGAAATATCTTATCTGATTTTATTTTAACTTGAGCAAAATATTTTTGAATTCTTCCGGAACAATAAAGTGATAATACTGGCCAAGAAAATTTGGGATGCAAGAAAAGAATTAAAAACAAATCACGCTGTCAAATATTAAATAAATTTTTACAATATGTAAGATATGGTGCTGGAATAAGAAAGGAAGATTGATAGAAAGGAACCATGATCTCAAAAAGAAACTCTAGTGTACATAAGTATTGTGTACACGTGGGATTTCAAATCAAAGAGAAAAATATGAATTCAATAATTGTCCTGGGAAAATCAGAGAATCACCTGGAAAGAATAAATTCTATTCCTGTCATAATGACCACAAGAAAAATTACAGATAGTGATGTAAATATTTAAAAGTAATAATAAGAGTAAATATAACACTTTACTCATATTAACTCAACTTACCCTCACTATAACAAGTACTATTATCATCTCCATCTTAGAGATTAAAAAACCTACAGAAGAGATTTATTCCATTATAAGAAAATATTTCTAAGAATAATGCCAAAGATAAAACCCATAAGGAAGTCATTTACTACCTTAAGAATATTTTGGGCCACAACGAAAATAAAAAACCTACTGAACAAAATGAAAGGCAAGAAATGACAAGAAAAAGCTCTGTGACACTTGTTGATGAAGACAAGAAGTTAATGTTCATAACATACAAAGAGCTGTCACAAAGCAGCAAGAAGATCCCTCACTTAACTGTGTGCAAAGAACAAAAGGGATCATTCATTTTAAGAAGTAAAATGGCTAATGAGTGAAAAATTCTCAGTACCTCACTGGTCATCAAATGCAAACTAAAACATTGAAAAAGCACTTTTGCTCATCATATTGGCAAATATTTGTAAAAGGTATTCTACCTAGTGTCCATCTGTGGGAGAACAAACTGTGAGCGAACTTTTTGGAGGACGACAAGTCAATGAATATGTAAACTCTAAATAACGTGAGTACACAATGACTCAACTCCACTTCTAGGAATCGTTTCGTTTAGAAAAAAAGAAATCAGCTCAAAAAGATGTAGTCATCAAGGAATTTACACAGCACTGTTAACAAGGGTGGGAAGAAAAGCAGAAGTGAAATCATATCCAGTGATAGAGAATTGGTTACATAAGTAATTCTACACCTTTTCATTCCCCACTGGAGAAGGAATTCCTAGAGTCACTTGAAAGGAACCTGTGATGAATGTAAATGTCACATCCAGGGACTAAATTTCCAGAAGCCTTAACTAAAGGAATACTCATACAAGATCACAGGAATGTCTGTACAAGAAGGATGCCAGTCAAACATCTTTTCTGACAGTGGAAAATGGAGAAAACCTAAGTGTCCACCATCAAGAAAATGATGCGGTAAATCACGGTGAGCTTTGGGCCATGAGGGAGCCTGCGTTTCAGCGTGGTCCAGGGCCTTGTCCACAACACTCTCCCACCAAAGGTGTCCTTGCACAAGAGACCACACCTGCACATCAGGAGACCCCTCCACTCTACCTGAAAGGTCCGGGTAAGTCTGTAGTGGGAGGAAGTCTATGATACACCCCTGAGTAAATAAAGCGAGCAGCAGAAAAACATACAGTATGGTCTCATTTTTCAATAAAGCATATCTACACACACATATACATAGATTTCTCATATACGTGTGTGTGTTTCTGTGTGTGTGTGTGTATATATATATATGTCATAGGCAAAAATGTCATGAAATATATACACCACATTGTCACCAGCTTTTACTCTCAGCAAATAAGTGGAAGGGAGGTAGGGGCCTTCCTGTACCACCGCTGTTCTCTTTTCAGTATTTCAGTTAAATATACTTGGAATTTAAAAGTTTATTTAAGTCCGAAGTAAAATGGACGATGCCTCCACAAGACAGAATGCTATACTGGTCATTAAAAATCATGCCAGGGGAGATAGAATATTGTAGAAAAACATGTAATAAGCCGAATGGAAAATGGAGGTCTCCACACAGTAAACAGGCACAGAGTGCCCGCTGGTTTTTATGACAGAGGTGATACACACTGACGAAAATAACAGAAACTATGTTAAAGTCTTAATTATTATCTCTGAGTAGTAGGACCAAGATAGCCTCTTTTGCCTCTTTTTTCAGACTTATTTTATTAAATACACGTTATTTTTCATCTGAAAAAAAGCATTTTTAGATGTGTAGTACAGCACATTGGAGAATAATAAGCGAGTATTTACAGAAACAAGTAACTAGGAGGCACCGCAGCAGCGCCACACAATGTAGAACGGGCGATCCTGAATAACACCGCACAGTTGCATAAGGACCCACAAAGTGAGCTCACCTGCTGTAACAGGGCGTTGCCCCCTTCTATTTGTCAGTTGTGTCTTCAGGGCTGAGTCAGTTCTGAGCATGGCCAGTGTCAGTGCTGGTGTCTGGGTGGATGCCACTGGAGGTGAGGGCGCCTGCAAACAGACAGGAAGAACAGAAAGCTTCCTTTGCCTTTTCTGTCTTGTTACCTTTTCACTTTAAAAGAGAGGCACAAATAAGATAGACTGTGCAACTTCCCTACTGAAACTTCAGTAATGAAACGATTTTTAAAGCCTTCACAGCTTATAATGTGCCTATAACTGTCTTTTCAACAAAGCATCATATTTATTAAATGTTAAGTCAGTTATTTAACTTCCTGTTGAAACCTTCTATTAAAGAACATGAAATGCACTACGTGAAAGCACCACGCCTGCAGTGACCAGTTCAGCTGTCTTGAAGGCAGTGCAGTCACCCCCACCATCCCGTGGCCCTGAGTTCCTGATGCTGGTAAGAGAGCACGCTGCCACCTCAGATGGAGAGAAACAGTGAAAGCATTTTCTGAAGTCAACAGCACTGACAAAACATGACTGAAAAGTACGAGTCACCTTTGAGGCTCTCATTTTCTGTTTCTGGGCAACCCCGTCAATGAGTAGAAACACCCCATTCCCGAGCCATGGGACTCATGTGGGAAGGAGTTTGGGAGAAATTTCCAGGTATAGAATGTAACACGGAGAACTGTGACGAACAAAACGATGAAATACTGTGATTTCGGAAGACACTCAAAATATTCTCCTAAGCCTTAGTAGCTGGAAATGCTGGGCTTCTCCTAAGCCACTTATTTATTTCACAGCCAGTGAGCATCTCCCACAAACCCTGCTTCCCTCTGTCTGCTGGGAGCCTCAGGCAAACTCTTGCTGTCGATCATATAAGTCACAGGGCAGTGGTGTGGTCTCACCCTGCAACCCTCACACAGGCTCACCTCCTAGCCTCACTGTCTGAACTTGGCTCCATTTTCTCACCTCCTCATTTGGTATCTGTTATTCTGTAAGCTGCCTGAAATGATTGTTGGAACAAGTCAGAAGAATGAGTGGGTAGATAAATGGACAGATGGACAGGTGAGAGATGGGCAGACAGACAGAGAGACTTCAAGAAAAGGGGAACAAAGTAAACTTCGTATGCAAAACCCTCTTCCAGTCAGGGAGGAAAATCACCACGGAGAAGTGTGAAGAGGCAGGTGGCTTAGGATTATTTCCTACATTCCATGAAAAATCACACAAGTGATGAGAGTGTAGAACTATAAATATTAAAAGAAAACATCATGCATGCTTGAAAAAAAATCTACAATATGTACTTTCTAAAGAATAGATTCAAATCAGCAAGGCCCAATAACACAGTCCTTGGTTGTTACAGAGGTGAAAATCCCACCTCCAAACCACAAGCCATCCCTTTGGAGCACTGAGAGTCTACACCGGGCAGTCATAAAGCCGTCACCGCAAAAGCTATGCTATCCTGCACTTACGATTAACAAGCAGCTGTGCTCAGGCTTCCCATGCGCAGTCATTTACACCCCACAGCACCTCTACGGTGGAGGGACGCCTAGCGAGCCCCATCTCTGCAGGACAGAAAACAAGCCCAGGAGAGGCTAAGCCGACCTACCAGTTCCCCATCTCAAAGGACTGGTCACTTCAGAGTAGGACTCGAACTCGGACCCACGTTTGTAACCACGGTATTACCTTGCTTTGTGTGCTTTTTGTGTGTATAATACATTTGTTTCTGGCATGAAAGTATATTTAATAACTAATCAGTTGTCTTGTCTATCTCATTAGCTCACAATCAATCTTTATACTGTTGAATTGTACTCTTTTCCCCTGGAGAAAGGAACGGAAACAGCGGGGGTCAGAATGAGGTGGGGCTCCATTTTTATCTGGTATCTCATCTCATCCAAATCCCCAACCAGGGAGAAGGAGCAAATGTTCTCTTTATCTTTTAAAGACAGTGCTCCACTGATGGTGACTTACTCAGCTCCAAAGCCAAGGCTGGGTAAGGGCACATGCAGCAACCAGAGCAGTATCACCTATAGGAAGGCGAAAAGAGCTCACGGGAAAGCTCAAGGGGTCAGCCTGATTTTATTTCAAACGATAAAATAATACCACACTCTAAAAATACTAGTATGCAATGGATTTGCTCTTTCTTGACATCTAGCAAGTTTCCACAGCCCACATGTAACATTATCGTGAACCAGTGAAAGGAAGAGTCTACAGACAGGGAAAATCAATGCCACAGGCAGGCTGAAACAAAGGCTGGAGTTTAAGAAAAGGAAAGGGCAAAGTTAAGACCTGGGGAAAGGCTCGGAAAAAAAATCATCACAAGGACTCTCAAATATCATCCAACAATCATATAATCATTCATTCGAGAGAGTTACTGAGGTCCTATTTTGTGCAAGATTTTACAGAGGGTGAAGCAAGAGCGCAGAGACCATGGTGGTAGAAAGGGGAGGGACTCAAATACACTTCTGATCCCAGTGCCTTACACACTTGTCCTCAGTATAATGGAAAAAAAAGTAAAATAATACTCTGTAAACTCAAAGCATTGTTGAAAAAAGTTAAAGTAGACCTAAATACCTGGAGAGACACACCACGCACATTCCTGGATCAGAAGACAGCGCTGTTGGAATGGCAGTGCTCCCAAGAATGATCCGTGTATTCAACGTGGTCTCGATCACAATTCCTGCAGGATCCTCTGCAGAAACTGACTAGCTGCTGCTTCAAATCATATGGGAATTCGAGGGTCTCAGTAACCAAAGAGATCTTGAAAATGTAGAACAACGAGAGAGGACTTGTAATTCTCAATTTCAAAACTTACAACTGTATCTCCAGGTCAGGAGATTACAGGCCATTTTTAACTTATTTACTGTGTTTATTCTTATTTTGTAAATTCTCTACAATGAATATAACTGTTACAATAAGAAAAATAAAAAGTAATTTATCTTTTAAAACATGCACACCGATTCATTCATTGGGAAAAAAATTAACTATAAGGAGGTAAATAAATATCTAGTGAAAAAGGACTACTTAAAAACAAGAGTGCATTTGCACTTTTCATAAATTGAAAACTGGAAAGCACAAACACATCAAGTTTCTAGGGAGCCTGCTGCAACATATTAAGAGTTATTTTCAAATATACTAATTGAACAATGAAAACCCAAGAAAGGGAAAATCTTGATTGACACACAACTTCAAACACATGGAGAGCAAAGGCCTAGAAATCCCAGTCTCTGTAGCTCTGCTACTAACTCAGTAGGAGAGGAAATTCCTCACTGATGGGACAGTGGGTTTCCATGCATAAGACAGGATACACAGTACAAACTGCACTAGATACGGGGGTGATTTTCTTAGAAGAATTCTAAAGGTAGATCATTGCTGAAAAAGTATAAAAACACTGAAAGACAGTTTAAAACACACACCCATATATATTATATATAAATGTATGAAGTCTTCTCCCATGTTGCTTAGAAATACAAAGTTACATTTGTTCATTTATGGGCACTGATTACTTTATCCCAGGTAGAATATTTCGACTAAAACAAATAATCAATAATACACCCCTCTTGTCAAATCTAGTTGATAAGTTACTCTGCTATGTAACCATAATGTGTCGAAGATAGATCTGTAATTAGTGAAAAATGTCTTTGTATGGTTTCTCGAACTCTTCTCAAATTTCCAAGCTTAATTTTAAAATAGATCTCAGCAGTATTTTTATATTATCTTTTACCTTGTGAAATGAACAACACAGTCTGTTATCAAAATTCTGTCCTTACAATGATTCACGAGCACCGTATCCTAAAAACACTGCTGGACAGCAAGGCACTATCCAAACACTGTTACCAAACAAATGAAACACAAGGAAGGCAATGACCCTATACTGGAGGGCTTATAATCTGTGTCAACACTGGGGTTTTTATTTGATTGGTTAGCAAAATAAAATCAATCAAGTACATTCTTCTTTGAGCAGTCTGTAAGTCATGACTCTGTTTTTAGTGTCATGAGCAGGAAAGACTTAAGCATGATTTGATTGGGTCAATTAGCAACAGCCATCACTGCAGAGTGATTAGTAAAAATGTTAACTGATAGCAATGCTTCTGCCAACATGAGACATAAAATAAACCTACACTGAGCTCTGCAAGGAAAATGAGAAGATGAGTTCCCCAATGAGAAAAAAACTAACGAGAAATCAAAGAAGGAAATACTTTCATTAACGATTCCAGGAAGGAGTAGAGCATGGTGGTGAAGAGCACAGATGCTGGGGACAAACAAGAGGGTCTGAAATCCCACAGCACAACTGGGTAGCTGGAACACTGATATTCAGGGAAATTTTATGCATCTCAGTCTCCTCATCCATAGACTCGGGACAACAACAGCACCCATCCCTAGAACGGTCCTAAGAATTCAATATTTTATATATAAAATTTAAATAAAATACCTCATATCTTAAATATTGACCCCAAAAGCACAAGGAACAAACAAAACAGAGGTAAACTGGAGTTCATCAAAATTTAAAACTTTGCTTCAAAGGACACCATCCAGAAAGTGGAAAAACAACACACAGGAGAAAATTTTATTAAATCATTTATCTGATAAGGAATTTGTATTCCCAAGATAAAAAAATCTCCAACAACTCAACAATAAAAAGGCAACTCAATTAAAAAATGAATAAAGGTTCTGAAAAGATATTTTTAAAGGAAAATGTAGAAATGGCCAATAAGCACAATAAAAGATGTTCAATATCATTAGCTCTAAAGGAAACCAAGTCAAAACCACTGGGAGAAACTGCTTCAAACTCACTGCAATAGGTTATAATAAAAAAGTTTAACAATAACTAATGACAAAGAGGAAGCGGAGCACACAGCCATTGCTGGTTAGAATGTAACATAGTGTGGCAACTTTGGAAAACAGCCTGGCAGGTCGTCAGAGAGTTGAACATTTGGTTTCTGAATGACCCAGCAATTCTGCTTCCTGGGGACACACGTAAGAGAACTGAAAGCAAATGTCCCCATAAAAACTCCTACAGGAATTTTTATGACACGATTATTAATCACAGCCAAATACAGAAACAACCCAAATGTCTATCACGTGATGAATGGGTAAACAGAGGGACCCAGCCATACAGTGTAATATTATTCAGCAATAGCAAAGCAAGGAGTACTGACACAGGCCGCAACGTGGACAAACGTGGACAAACATTGAAAACGTTAATCAGTGTGAAAGAATTCAGTCACAATAGACGGTTCCATTTACATGAAGTGACTCGATTTACATGAAATCTCCAGCACAGGCAAATCCACAGAGAGAGAAGAGTGGCTGCCTGGGGCTGGGGGATGATGGGGAAGATGGGAATGACTGCTTATGGGTACGGGGCTTCCTATTGGGGGGATGAAAATGTTCTAAGATTGTCTGGGATGCACAATTCTCGGCATAGATTAAAAACTGCAGTACATTTTAATCGGTGAGTTGTATTAAAACTGTTAAGAACAAAAGCACCTTAGGCCAGTACCTTCCAATAGTAAATGCAAATTGCTTACTTTTATTACAGGAAGAAGAAACTGCCCTCAGCATGAAAGCAGCAGATCAGCAAATGTGAGTTAACCGAAATTGGACAAGAGTATTTCACTTGAAACAGTTGCTGAGTGTACACGAAATATTCAGAAATGACAAGGGAAATCAGTTTGACATCAAGAAGAATCCTGCTTCAAATGCAGATAAAGGATTTGGCAAGCCCAGCTGCTACAAAAGACCAGAGAAGAAACCTGGTTCTTAAAACAAGCACCAGAGCCAACAATGAGAATGTGGTGGGGAAAGCAGGTGGCCGAAAATCTGGAACACTTTGCTACAAATAATTTCTCCACTGAAAATTCAAAAATAAAATGAAAGTGATGATTCACGTGAGTGCTGGCCTCACGTGAATGGGCTTCCTCCGGTGCTCGACAGTTCTGTAACCACGAATGAGAGACTCAGGAGAATCAGCATGGCTCCTTGGGGTCCCCAGGTGACTGCCCACCAGCACGCTGACTACCATCACATCTGCCAGGGATGAAATGCAGAGAAGAGACCAACTTCTGGAAGGGACAGGAAATGTTGACAAGGGAAGAAAATTCTGCAGTCATTCCTGGGACAGAGGCCCTGTGAGCAGAGGCCAGAATGCTGCAGGTAAACTGGGGTGGCTCTAGGGCAGAAAGGGACCACGGAGGAGCAGATCTCAATTCTCTTCTCTCTCTCCCTCGGGTAGCAGATATAAAGTCTGCATCCTTCTCACCTGGAACTGTGGGTTCTAGCTGGCAGAAGTCTTACTGACACGGAATAAATTACTCAAGACTCTGTGGAAAAAGTTAACAGAGCGAGAGGGAGTAGGGTGCCAACTCCATGAGCCTCTCAAATGCTGTCATATTTATTGTGTATAATCAAAGGAAAAAGTCATTAAAAGTTGTTTGATAGTAAGCAGGAACTTGGGGAAAGGCAGAATGAGATAGAGATTGTAGAATCCAAAATGAGTACAAAGGCTTAGTTTATCTTCAGGGAATTCATGGGGTGAGGGGAACAAGATATATTCTTTAGATATGTGAATTAAAATGCAGATCACCAGACCAGCCAGGTCCTTGTTTTGGGGATAATAGACTATCTAACAGCACACAAGCCCAACGTTTATAGCTGAGGGCCTGGGTCCTTGCTTTGCAACCAGCAGAGTGCTATCTAAAACCTCAACTATGCAAGCAAAGAATTGTCTCTCGTTTTTACGGCAAGGAGACAGGAGTGAGGATGCACAGGCCCCTGCTTGCAAAGCAGTTACTAAGCACAGATTTTCTTCTTAAAGTTGACAGGCGGCTGGAGTCTCTTATAAGTTGTTAACCCAATCATGGGCTCCCACATGGAACCATTATGGAGAACATCCTGGAATGACAAATCCTGGCTCTGGGTCTTTTCCTGCCAGCTTCAGCCAATCTAGCAGGGTCTAGACACCTCCCTGAATAACAATCCCACAGAACCACTCACACTCTTAACTCCTGGTGATTGAAACTTAACTTTAGCTCTACACAACTTAACGTAGGAAAGTTTCAGAAATAAAAGATATTATATACTTTTATATCTCATCATAGGACTGATTTTTCTGATTGCTCTAAGCTGCTTCTACTTGGTAAACACCTAACTCTGCAGGTGTATTCAGTACTTTCCATTGGGCATAACTAGCCAGTTTGGGCTTGCTGAATACTATTGGTCAAATACCGATACACCTAATTGGTTTCATTGTTCATCGATTTCAGCTGGGAGGATTGAGTGTCACTGTGTTCCTCAGCCCACCCTCAACTCTTTTCTCATCAGCAACTCAGGCCTCCTGAAAACAAAACAAAGCATTTGTTTCCCTTCTCCTACACATTCCACAAACCCACAAGGAAACATCAGCCTGGAGAAAGAATTCAACAAAAATGTTCAAACAAAAATCTACACACCTGAAGCAACTCCATGTCCGAATCATGATACACAATGACATGAGAGTGTGTCAGGCAGAAAGCATGCGTGAGCCTGACCACCTGATTTCTATTCTTGAAAGGAAGGAAGGTTTTCATATTTTTTATTATCACTCTTTGTCATTGTTTCTGATTAAGCCACAAAATAGTTCATGAAATAATTAAGCACTGCAATAACGTAATTTTTTGTATCAATTACAGGAGGCATTCAGAGGGGATAGGGAAAATCCACCTCTTAAAAAAAGCAAAATTTCTTCCCCTGTGAAGAACACGTATGCAAAATGCAACAGAGAATTCAAATACTTGTGGAGAGAAGGAAAAGCCAAAGAATCAAAAGAAAGTCATTACTATGAGACAATTAAAAATTCACTGGACAAACATGTTCATTGCATTCAAAGAATTTTAAAGGCACACTGCAAACCATTCACTTAATGATCTGCAGGCTAGAGGAAGGATTTCCCTCTTTAACAGACAACAGAAAGCAATAGGGTGCCCCCGCAAACAAGGAGGAAAGAACAATCAGATTTTTAACAGTTCTGATAAATCACAATGTTCTAAAGATGAAAATCCAGAAATTTTAAGCATTCATTCAGACCACAATGAAACAAGCACTTAAAAAAAAAAAAAAAACAAAGAAACTAAGCACATAGATGATGTACATAGATCAATGAGAACTTGTACCGCTGGAAGAAAGAACAGGCTGTAGCCTTTTACTTGAAAAATAAAACTACTTTTAAAGAAAACTGCTAAAACTCATTTCATCATTCATGTTGCCTTGAAAAATCTGAGGCACTTGTATCTGATCAGAAAATCAATTCTGACTAATAGCATGTTACAATTCAGTGCCAATTTGCTTGTGAAGAAAAAAGAAAAGCTACTGTTTCTCATATCCTGCACAAAGTGTGAAGGGCCTCCCTGCCGCTTTCTCCTCCCATTTTCTATGCCCATACTCCCCAACCCTTCTGAAACAAGTATGAGAACGACTTATTCCCACCAATATGCCAAATGACAAATGAAGAACAGTTATTTGTGTAAATATATACCTACACCTTACACTGGAGGAGAAATGTACCAGAAGGCTATATGATACTTATTTCTACCTTCCTGAAATCATACACACACATTCACTCAGACACTGACACAGACACATACACACTGAATTACTGGGCATTTCACAAGCTTAGGACTTCCAACTTCTAGAAGATAACTTTGTAGTTAGTTTAAAATACAAAACAGTCAGATTTTGAAAGCCTTGATCATCTGCTAAGCCATCCAAATATCAAAGAGACCCAATTAGCCTTCTCTGTAAAATGTAATTTCCCATGATGGCATAACAGACCCTAAGAAGTACTGAATCCAAGACTCGTGTTTATCTCTAGCTATGATCGTTTTTAAGCACATTTACAGATTCAGAAAATTATGCCCCAACATTTATTCTTATTGAAATAGAATACGTGTTCTATTGTCTATACAGAGACTAGGTCCCATGATGGTGTTTAAGAGCTATTTTGTGTACTGCAATGTTTATTTTTAAGTGCAGACAAGGAGGGTGGGTATTACTCAGTTGTAGAGCACCTGCTTAGCATGCACAATGTGCTGGCTTCACTCCCCAGTACCTCCAAAAAAATAAATAAAAATAAGTGCATATTTAAAAAAAGAATAAAGCTATAAAAAAATAAATGCAGACTACAAACCACTGCAATCTAGGAGCCACAAGTATAATTAAAAAAACAAGTGTTTCTATCAAATATTGACTATATGCCAAACATAGGGACAACCACAAATCACACCTGACAACCATCACGTGTGATTCTCAGCAACCCTACAAAGTAGACAGGGATGAGAAACCCGGCACTGTGGATGAGGAGACGGAGCTCGGAGGAGCTGGGGACACTGAATGTCCTGCTCCCCGTGACACCACGTCAGCTCAGGACAAGCGCTGACAGAGCTGCACTGAGGGGACATCGAGCTGCATGGAACCTTGGGGGACTGGGGAGACATGAAACAGGAGACATGAAACTATGAACCAGAAAACACTCAAAACTGTTCAGTGAATAACCAGCTCAAATATATTACATTGTGCCACATCCTTTAAACAGGGAACATGTCTGAGACCTTTTTGATGCCTCCGTGTCCTTTCTGCCATCATCAATTATTTGCCTTCTCAGCGTGACCAGTGATGAACTAGACCCCAAAAGAAGTGCACTCAGATGGCAGAGCTTTTAAAGCTGTTTAACGAAGCTTGTAAGACTCTGTCTATGCCTCACACAGGCGGTCACCCATCACTTCTCACCAGTGTGGATGGACCACCTGAAATCACTCCTTTCTGCTTTTTAAAATCCTTTCATCTAATCCAGGCTTTTCAACAGCAAAGAAATAGCTTAACCACAAACAGTGGACAGCTTTTCAAGAAATGGCCTCGAAGAGTACATCGGACGACCTGGAAGCCCTTTTCATCTATTAAACCCACATTCCAGGTACTTCATCATTTTCTGATTTGTAGAGTTTGCCTCTGACTGTCTGGCCTACTCAGAGAGCTCCAAGCCTCACGTGCAGGGCTGGGAGAGGACGCTGCTGTCGGGAGAAATCAGAGAGGAAGGGGGTCACACTCCAGCCAGGTCTGCATGGGTAGAAGAGCCACAACGTGCTCAGAAATTATACCATCAGCATCCCTGGGCTCCAATGGACTGGTCTCACATTAACCAAACTGATGCAAGAAAACCAGATGTTTAAATTATTAATGTAACAGGAGACATGAAACTATGAACCAGACTGAAATATCAGAGTTCAACCATCAGTACATTTTCTCCTCAACAGCTCAATCACGGGCAGTTGGTCATATGGCAAGCATGGACAGAAGCAATGCAGGGAGGGCTTCTAGGTTAACTCAATGTTATACGAATAGACATGCTGCCTGGAAAACAATGTTAATCACGGTGCACTCTCCTGGACAGTGGCTGACACACAACTGTGAGCACTGTGTAACTCTCCTTCCCCTATCTTTTCTGGGGTAACTGATGTACAGAGTTACAGAGACCCAGGCATGCAGATACTTCTAAACACTCACAGCCCATCTCTGGGAGCCTGGAAACCAGACAGCCAGGGATTAAATCCCAGCTCTGCCACTTACTAGCTCTGTGACCTTGGCCAACTTACTTACCCTCTGTGTGCCTCAATTTCCACACTGTAAAACTGGGATAACAATCAAACTTTTTTACCCGCTTGTTTTGAAGATTGAAGGTTTCATTTTTATAAAATGCTCAGAAAAGAACATAGCATTTTTTTTTTGTGCTCAACAAATGTTAACTTAATATTAAAGTGATTTACAAGTCTTCCTTCTAATCATCGTCAGTGTTTCCCGGCTCGACTAAGTCCCAAAGGAAATCCTCATTTCTCCTTTTATAAACTTTTGGAGAGCACCCTTCTCTTCCATCCCACCACCTGTTTAAACTGCGGGAGGGGATGCCTCCTCCCCATTCCTCTGGGCCACGAAGAGTGCTTCTCCCTTCACACCCCTGACACCTGACCCAAAGCTAGCCCTTGACACACTTACAAAGTGAGCTGTGAATCCTTGAGACAAGCAGAACATGTGAAAACCTTTTTTCCTCTCCTTTGTTGGCCACCCTCGGGAAGCACCCGGGATGCTCAGCTCCATGGCAGGACAGCCCTGTGCATGATGGGGCAGATCCTCTCAAGGGAAGGTTCGCTGTGGCCCAGAGCTACCTGGGACTGGATGAGTCTCTAGTTCTTGGACACAGTACCATGACAGCCGTTTTCCCACAGCCCTGGAGTTCACGGAGAACATGTCTTCCTCAGTAATAAAGGAGATGTTAATCGCCTGCCTGCTTTTCTGTGTCATCTCTCAGTTGGCTGCTGGAGAAAACATGTGTATAAGTATTGGGTCCCCTTAAGCCCCAACGTATACTAATTAACAAAAAATTCTGTGGCTTAACGTTGGTTCAGGGTGACTGTGTAATGGTCCTGACTCTGCTGATGCTAAATTATGCGTATAGGAACTATGGAACCTCTTCAAATGTCTTCAATCATAAAACCAGCTTTCTTATTTTGCTATTTCTTAGAAATTGCCAAAGACTATAAAATGATGGCTTCATACAAAACAGCAGCTAAAGTTTATGGGCCCTTTGAGATAACGACTGTGCTAAACACTTTACATAATTTCAAATTCTCACAATTCTACAAAGCAGATATGAGCATCCCCATCTCACAGTTGAGGGAAAATCTCAGAACGAAGTGACTCGGGTTCACGTGTCTCAGTGGCAGCGCGTGCATGCAATCCCAAGTCAAAACACTACACCCCTTCCTATATATACCAAATCACCTCCCACCAATTAACACACAGCGGCGGGGTCAATACTCAGGGAACTCAGTACACTTTTCAGCTTTAAGGTGCTCCAGAGGCCGCTTCTAGCTGTTTAATAAAATCCTGGCTCCCTGGTTTCTAACACTGGAAGAAAAGTCCTATTTTGCCATTGTTTGCACAGCAAGTCTGAAATGTTCACAGTGAGATGACAGAATAAAAGTAAGATCTAAGTAGAATAATTTTTCCAGGTAGACAGACACAATGGACATTGTGCTATCCTGAAGCATTAAGCAAAGAAATCAAAATAAAATAACGTTGTTTAAGCCTTCTTTTACAAACAGGAAAATTAAGACTGTAAGAAGGTGCAACAGCGCCACCTATGGCTAAAAAGTCATTCCAGGTTGCCGGGAAAGATGCAAGACGAAAATTGCCTGTAGGATCAGAAACGAGAATCAAATAAACTCAAAATGGATTAAAGACTTCAACATAAGAGGAGATTCAATAAACCTCGTAGAAGAAAACATAGGCAAAATATTATCTCATATACATCTCAAAAATGTTCTCCTAGGGCAGTACCCAAGCAATACAAATAAAAGCAAGAATAAACAAGTGGGACCTAGTTAATTTTACAGGCTTTGCACAGCAAAGGAAACCTACGTAAAACAAAATGACAACCTACAGAATGGGAAAAAATTTTTGCAAAAGATGAAATTGACAAAGGCTTGATCTCCAGAATATACAAGCAGCTAATATGACTTAGTAAGAAAAAAACAACAACCCAATCCAAAAATGGGCAGAAGACCTAAACAAGCAATTCTCCAATGAAGACATATGAATGATCAATAAGCATAGGAAAAAAATGCTCAGTATAAGTAATTATCAGAGAAATGCAAATCAAAACTACAATGAGGTATCACCTCACACCTGTCAGAATGGGCATCATTCAAATGTCCACAAATGACAAATGCTGGAGAGGCTGTGGAGGAAAGGGTACCTCCTACACTGTGGTGGGAATGCAGTTTGGTGCAGCCACTGTGGAAAACAGTATTGAGACTCCTGAAAAGACTAGGAATACACATCCTATGACCCAGGAATCCCACTCATGGGCATATATCCAGGGAGAATCCTCCTTCAAAATGACACCTGCACCCCAAAGTTCATAGCAGCACTATTTACAATAACCAAGACTTGGAAACAGTCTAAATATCCATTGACAGATGACTTGATAAAGAAGAGGTGGTATATTTATACAATGGAATACTATTCAGCCATAAAAATGACAACATAATGCCATTTGCAGCAACATGTATGTCCCTGGAGTATGTCATTCTAAGTGAAGTAAGCCAGAAAAAGAAAGAAAAATATCATATGAGATCACTTATATGTGGAATCTAAAAAAGAAAACAAAGGGAAAAATGAACATAAATACAAGAGAGAAACAGAGTCATAGACATAGAATACATACTTGTGGTTGCCAGGGAGGAAGGGGGCGGGAAGGGACCGACGGGGAGTTTGAAATTTGTAGATGCTGACAGGTATATATAGAATAGATAAACAAGATTATACTGTATAGCATAGGAAAATATATACAAGATCTTGTGGTAGCTCACAGTGAAGAACAATGTGACAACGAATATATGCATGCTCATGTATAACTGAAAAATTGTGCTCTACACTGGAAATTGATACAACATTGTAAACTGACTATAACTCAATAAAACAAAATTTAAAAAAAGAAAGAAAGAAGAATCAGATAACTGAATGCTTATCTAGCACACACTGAATTCTGCTTCGGGGAAGAGAGTGGTATACAGCATTTAATCTGAAATTGATAATACTCCTGAATATAAACAAAAGACATAGGCATATGGAAACTCATCTTAAAAGAGGAAAGAATCCAGTCCAGCCTCTTCATTTTACAGGAGGGGAGACTGATACCTGGGATCTGTCCTCCTGGCAATCAGCAGCAAAGCTCTCCTAGTCCTCATGTCTTGCACTATGTCAAATGCCAACAGATCTGTACTAGGCCTATATTCATAAAAGTCACTTCTGCATTTTTCCAACAGTAGGTAATCTAAGTGTCTTGCAAAATAGTCTTCCCAAAGAGTCAGGAAATCATATCATTTTGTTGAAATGCAAAAAGATTAATTTATGTATTAAAACAGCGTGAGCTTTATTCTCTCCATTTAAAAAGTGACATGTCAAATCAATGTTTTGATATTTTAAAACCTATTAAGAGTACAGAAAAAAATCAAAATTTTCTTCAATCACAACAGAGATAAGCTTATTTCCTGAAAATATTTAATGTTGATTTTTCTAAATTAATGGTTCTGGTCAGATTCCTACAAATTTAAAAGTTCTAGTGGATGGTTACACGGCAATATGAATTGTGAGTTGTAAAAATACACATTCTGTGTAAATAACCTTCAAGGTCGTCTGCTTAAGGCAATTTAACTAGTCCCTATCCTACAAGAATGACATTGATTTCATCAAAACTTCATACTGCACTAAAAAACAACTGAATCCTTATTACTGTAAATCAAATTTATATGTATCATATATATATATATACATATCGAATATGTATCAGAAATAAGCCATCCTCTTTAGTATTCAGAGCTGATTCTTCTAAACTGTCATTGTGACAGCACATTTTTTTATTGAGCACCTCTTTGGTGCTTTGTATACAAGGCGTCGAACTCTCACAGTCAAGACAAGTTAAACAGCACTACTCAAATTTCACAAATGAGGAAATGTACTTAAGCCATAAAAACAACTTACATATTCATCATCAGGAAAGAAAAGAGTCAAGATTTTACTTTCAATATTCACTGACAATCTTTTCTTCCATACTAAAACTACATAAAACCAATTCAGACTTTGTAAATTTTTCTCTCAATAAGCACCCCTAGAGAAAAACAAGCAATGAGTCATTAGCAGTTGTTAGACTTTCAAAGCTGACTTTTCATTTGCATTATAATCATTTTTAATATTTTGTTTTTAGTGCTTGCAGAACACTAGAATAAATAACACTAACTTTTTAAGTCATTAGCCGAGAATAAAACATTTGTGAAAATGTACAACTTTAATTTATGCCACTCTGTCTCACATTCTCACTAGTGTCTCTCCTTTGAAGGCCTCATCAGGCTGAGATCACTAAAATCGGTCATTTACGGACTCACAGGTGTCCAGAAAACCACTCAACGGGAGGCTGATTAGAGGAGCAATTGAGAATGCATTCTGTGCAGCCTGGGTTCCAGCCCTGAGCCTAGCCGCCGCCAGCTGCGTGTGATTTGGGACAAGCTGCCCCATGTCTCAATCCTTCAGCTGCAAAAAAGGAGACACTGATACCTACCCTCAAACACCTGCTATGAAGTAAAACATGAGGAAAGCATTTTAGTCTTTGTTCGGTGCCCATTCAGGGCGAATTTGGTCATTATGATGATGAGGATTACTTTTAATAAATTAAGCTGGACTAAAAAGTAGAAATCACCATAAAGGAGAAACATTTTAAGTCAATGAGCATTTCCTTTTGGATGGATTGGAGAATGTTCTATTGATTTTTCTAATAAACCAAATTTTGTCCATAATTATGGATTTACAGGTTCATGGACAAGTCTCCAGAAAAAGAATTAGAGCCCTCTAACCTCTGAATACTAAGAAAGTAAAGTTTAAATAAAAATTATGGGGGAGATTATACCTCAGTTGGGAGAGTATGTGCTCAGCATGCATGAGACCCTCAGTTCACTTCCCAGTAACTCCATTTAAAAAAAAATTTTTTTTAAGAAATGGAGAATTAAAGCAGAAAGATGGAGGACCACAGCATTTTTTTGCAGACTCACCTCAGATATAAGTTGGGGAAAAAAGACACCCTTTTCTCAGAGGAAATCTTGAGAACTATGTAAACCAGATCTGAGATGTCTAGTCTTTTAACATTATTCATGAATTCATATCACCAAGTCTTAAAACTACCTGATAACCCACAGTGGTGATACTGATCATAATCACAGCTGCCAACACGGATCGAGTTCTGGCTAGGACTGCTCTGTTCTGACATCTCTGCCCCTGAGGCCTCACCAGGCTGAGATCATTAAATCCAGTCATTCATGAGCATCTTGTGTAAGTCCTCCATTTGTGCTTCTCACTCCCCCCTCACCAGCCCCTCTGAGGGAAGCACTGTTATCATCTTCCCCACCCTCAGATAAGGCCACTGAGGCACAGAGACTAAACCTGCTCCAGGTCACATCGGCATTAAAGGATGTCTGTATTTCTGCTGTTTTGCTATTGACAAAGGAATCTGAGATATCAATTCAAGAGAGACTGTTAAATAATCAAGTCTGTCTGGTCTTCACCTCAAAGAGCAGATCTATAAATTCCTGATGTAGGATGAGGCTGCCGCCACAAACTGACTCAGCTTGTAATTAATATCCAAGATGAAGCAGCGGATACACATAAATATTCACGATTGTCAACTCCGCTCACGGGTCTGGGCCCTTCACTGCCTGAACGGGGGTGAAATCCCCACCCGTGTCAGGGTGGGAAGCGCGGCTCTTCCAGGTCTCACCCAGGCTTCACGGGCTATTTCCCCTCACAGACTGTCCTCAACGATTAAAAAGCTCTCAAGATTTTTACACCATGCAAAACTAAAAGGCGTTTCTGCAGATGGAGCACTTTCTCAGGCTTAAACCATATTTTGCCTACACTTAGCAAGGGGGAAAAAGAAACATGACTCTGCAAAGTCTCTGAGCCTCAACACTCACACGAGTAGAACGGCCTCAGCACAAGATGACTCTTCACATTGCAGGGTGAGAACAAAATAAAGCCGCCCCAACAACAGTCACTCCCAGAGACAGACGCTCAGCAGTCTTCTGCACACTCACGGCTGTGCAGCCCTCACCACCATCTATTTCCAGAACAGTCCATCATCCCAAAAGAAACCCCCTGTCCACTAGCAGTCACTCCCCATCATCCCTCCACCCAGCCCCTTGCAACCATCACCTGCTCTCTACCTCTGCATGTGCCTATTCTGGGCATGTCAGATCACTGAAATCAACAATATGTGGCCGTTTGTGTCTGGTTCCTTTCACTTAACATGCTGTTATCAAGGCTTGTCCATGTTGAAGTGGTATCAGCATCTTTTACTTTTTATTTTTTGAAAATGTTCAAGTTTATCAGAAGGTGGTAAGTACTATCAAGAAGAGTAGAGTGGAGTTTAAGGGGTGGGGTTCAAAGGGAAAAGGGCGGGTTGAGCAGTCAGGTGGAGTTCCAAGAGCAGGTGGCCGTTTTCATCTTCTTTTTCATTTTTTTCATTCTTAAATCTGAATAATATTCCACTATGTGGAGATACTACATTCTGTTCATCAATTTAGCAGCTATATATGGATGAGGTCCAGAACAATATGTGTCAGAGGTGACTCACAGGGATGGCATTTAAGCAAAGGGCAAGATGTGCTTTTAAAAAAGGCCAACAAACATAGGCCCAAGGAAATTCAGCGCGTTTCTGAGAAAGTGCATGCTTGCTTCAGGAGTGCTGTGCAGGGCTGTGAGGGAATGTGACAGAATACACAGTGAGGGAGTCATCTGAGAAGTTTCCCCACTGCAGGCAGCTCAGACAATTCTCCTCCCTCATCCAGTATTTTAGAGCCATTTTTCTAGGTTTCCTCTTATTTCAAGTAACAGCACTTTAACTACACATCTCATCATCTACATCAGATCACCTTACCTCCAAGCCACAGAAAGTCATTCACTGTCTGGAACAGCTCCAGGACAAATGGTGATGGACCAGGGAGTCCTACAGCATCCCGCCCAGGTGATGTCCAGAAAGTAAAATGCACAGAAACGTCTCATTGCTGGTGCATGACGTCTGCCCCAAAATTGCCCCGAAAGGATGCTGGCAAAGCACTATTCAACACTCTCACTACAAAAAAAAAAAAAAAAAAAAAAAGAAGGCAAATTTAGGCTCTGCCATTGAAAACCAGCAAACATCACTGCCAATATCTGAGCTGAAATGGTCCTGACTTCAAAAAACACTGCGTAGTTATTTTTCAAACATGAAAGGCATATATGTATTTCACATACATAATATTACTGTAGGATTTTTCTTTCCAAAATTTCCAGTCGCAACATTAGCACAAGAATGTTTATGTTTCAGCTTTAAAAAAAAATCAATTATGTTCCAATTTCTTAATATTGAGCCTTTTGTTATTTTATAAACAGAGCTATGCTGAATATTATAAACCAACTGTTTGTATTCTGCAAACAAGTCCATTATGACCTCACTATTTCAGAGCAAGCTTTAGTGATGCTTTGAGAGGTGGGGCCTGGGGCACTCACTAACAGCTCTTTAAATACTGACAAGGATGTGCTATTAAGTAATGCAAAGGCTCTAACTCCACATTAACTCAGAAACCAAAAAAATTAGTACCTAAGCCTTACTTTATCATTTTTAAATATTCCTATTCTTTTGAATATTAAATTTCTTTAAAGATAAGATTTTGTTTTGAGAAAAACAGTAGCTGTATTCAATTTCCTCTCACCAAGAAAGCAATTTTTATCAAGAATAAAAACACCTATGGAAATCCAAAAGACGGGGCATTTCTAGCTAAGTGAACGTGCAGATCTCAACACACACATAAATCCTATCAGATCTCACTCAAACGAGCTCAACAAACTCCTGGGCTACCCTGGTACTTAGCTCTTCTCTTCCAAATGTTGGCTGAGCAAAGATCATCACAGAAGGCAGGGAAGGAGAGAAGAGGAAAGTCCACCTGGCGGCCTCCATCTGTTTTCTTCCAGCCACAAGGCGCCGCTAGGGCGGCCCCACTAACAAGCCTTCCCCATAAGGAGATACTGCATCTGCACTGCCCCTGCCGTCCCCAGGCAGCCCCGATGCCCCTCTCCCACTGGTCATCTACCAGCCTGTGAAATCTATTCTAATGACCCTCTCACTTGGTGGCACCCTACCCTTGTTCCCAACTACACACACACACACACAGCCAGAGCAGCCCTCCCAAAACCCAAATTTGATTACATCACTCCCCTGCTTCAAGCCCTTCAGGGGTTCCCTAGTACAGTTCTAGCCCCACCCCGACCCCTACCCCTACCCCTAATTGCCCAGCCTCACTGCAGTACCCAGGTCCCCAGTGACCTCAGGGGCTCCCTGACCACCTGCTACTTCCCACTCGCCTCCAGGCTCATTTTCACTATATCTAAAGGAAGCCTTCCCTGCCTCCAACCCCCGCAATTTTAGTTAGGTGCCCCTGCTGTGTTCCTAGAACATTCTACCCAGGGTCAACTTCTGAAACTGCTAAGCTCGCAAGAGGCAAGTACGATTCCCTTACTACATTGGGTCCATCCCTCTCCCCTACACACTCAGAAGTGCGTATGTTATGAATAAATTAATGAAGGGGTGGGTCTCAAAGGTACAGACAGAGCTGCTATTGCCCGTCCCGAACCCTTCTTTCTGTAGAACATCAGAAGCAAAACCAGGAGTACCTGTACTGAGGGTCACTTCCTGCTGACACCCTTCACTGCCTCCTGTGTCAGTTCTAGTAAAACCCAAGCTCTTCCAAAGCCCTCCACCCCAGGCCATCTCCAGTGTCCTCCCCAGCAGGGCACCCTCCACCCTAGGCCACACAGGGCACTCTCACCGAGTCCCCACCCACAAGCCTCCAGGCCTCTGCCCGGCTGCTCCACCCACCTGAGCCACCCTCTTGATTCCTTCTCCTGGCTGGCTCTTACTCTGTTCTCAGAAATGAATGTAGAGCCCATTTCTTCTAGGAAGTCCTCTCTGATAATGTCCTTTAGGTCTTGGCTGGGCTCCCTCTACAGCAGCACTGCATGGTGACCAACGGAGTGTTTGCCCGCTCCTTTGAGACCATGACCTCTTAGGGGCCACTTGGGAAGGAGTGAGAGATTACAAGAGGGGTGAGGGAAGCAAAAAGCAAAAATCGCAGCCCAAGTCCCAAATTCAAGGATTCTTTCTCAGAAAAAAGAATAAAATATTTCACACGTGTGCAATTTGGCTACCATTTTTGTGGCTTGTGGACAGCAAAAGCTTGGTGTTCTAGTCCAAAACCCAGGTTACATGCAAAGAAATGTATATATTCATATCCAAAGGAAACCAGAGCTGCTCAACAACAGCTTGCAGTTAGAATTGAAAGGAACTTTGATAAAGGCAATCTCTCTCTCTCTTCTTTCTTTTCTGGCATCATATAATTTTAGAAGTATTTGCGTGACTAAGAGATGGCTACAGCCCGTGATTCTGCACTGGAATATTTGGGGCTGAGGAAGCCCAGATTATATTCACTGTGTAAATGCAATCACACCAACACAATGACAGGCGCCCTGGTGGTGGAGCTGATGTTCCAAAGCAGGCAACCTTATGCTATAAGAGAACTCTAAATAGAAAGGAAGAAATGCAATGTTCTGTACTCAAATTCATTCGCTATATGGGCCATTAACTGATAGTATATCTTGTCTAATGAAACCCAAAAATAAATTGTCAACGTGGATTTTCCTCATCTGACCTTTTTATGCTAACTTTGGATATCAAACCCTCACTCCATACAGAAAGCTCAGGCCTACGCTGCAGCACAGTTACATCCCGTGGAAGAAAGTCTATTAAGGAAGAACTGGAGAGTTTCCCTTCAGAAGCTGCTAAGTCTTGTTTTGCACCTTTACATCATTTGCAACCACGTCATCGTCAAAGGAGTAAGACCTTACATCTGTGGGGCGTAAAGCACTGCGGTGCTTCTGAACCATCAAAGAACACTGAGCTTTGTGAAACAGTCCTGAGGCACTTAAATCGCACTTTTTCTGAAAGGCTCAAAAACCGACCCACTTCACCATTCCACGTAAAACAGGGATGTACCGGAATTAGTAGAGAAAACATGCCCTTGAATTCTGACAAGGCCCTGCTTGAATCCTGCTACAGCATTTACTAGCCGCTAAACGGACCAATTCCTTAACCCCTCTGAGAAGGCTTCCCAATCTGCAAAAGGGGGCTGCCACCACCCACCTGGGAGGCATGGATGTGAATGCAACACGCAAGTAGGGCGGCCGCCTGGTACCTGACACGGGGCCTGGCTAGTTTCCCTCCGCTGCCCTTCTCCCCCTTTAAACTTGCACTGTTCCCCCTGGTAAGGGTCAAGGCCCCGAACAGACTGCCCGATTCTCCTGTGTATCCCCGGATACATGAATTACACTTAGGAGGCCAGAAAAACAACTGTCTCCTCCCCAGTCACTATCAATGTTCTTAAGAGTCTGAGTTTTTTTTAACTCTATTTTGCAGGGAGACTATTCCAGAACTGTCCAAGCACCATTCTCCAGGTTGGCTCCTCTCCCAGCGCCCATCACTTCTCACCTCAGATCCTCTGTCTGATTGCCTTTTGTTCATGGGAAATTGAGTCTGGTAGGGTGGGGCTCCCTAGGCCTCCCTCCCTCCCTCACATGTGAGTGTGACTACCTTCTCCCCACTCCCCACTCCAACTCTAGCTTCTGAGGAGTCTCCCCTCCAGGAATCTGCAGCCTCTGCATCGTCCCAAGTCGCGAACACGTGGCCACAACCCTCCCTTCAGATTTCTTCCTCGGTGGCCCTGCCCACCCCCCGGCCCCTTAAGGATAAATGGCATTACTCTGAAAATCGCAAACGTCGCTGACTGACACACCATAGCTGCATGGTCTGGGCTTTCCTCCAACCCAGGCACAGACCTGCCCCCCTCAGCCTCAGTCTGCACCTCTCGAGATGAGCTCATCCACATGCACGGCTGTGAATACCAGCTAAGAATGACGACTCCCAACGTGTAACTCTAGTCCGGCTCCTTCACCTGAGCCCCAGGCTCATAGACCCGAGTGCCTCTTAGAAGTCCTAACTTGGATGAAAAATGGCATCTTAAAGATGCCTCATATCCACCATTTACTCTGGAATTCGATTCCTGGCATATATCTCACAGGCTCCCCATTTTAGTAACAGCCCCAGCACCCACATACATGTTTGAGGTCACATTCAACTTCCCCTGTTCCCTCCCCATAGCCCTGCCCTGGATTCAGTCCTGTCATTTCCGTCGCTAAGCCCATCTCAAGTCTGGTTCTGCAGGGACCACGGCCGTAAACCCACAAGCTCACAGCAAGGTGCAGTGTGTCACAGTCCTCCGAAGGGTGCTTCCTGGAGGGGGAGGCATCTCCTGGCAAGGGTCACCATCAGAAGGCACTGGATTCTCACAAAGGAGGACCAGGTGAAGGGACTCAAGGTTCTCCCGTGGTCTGAAATTTGAAGGGACCGAGGTCTGGGAGAGCTCCTAATTAGCAGACACACTTGCCAGTGAGCAGATGAGGATGGAGGATCCCAGGCAAGGCTGTTCTCACTCCGACCCCTGGTCTCTCGGGAGCCACGGGAAAGGCCTGTGTCCAGGGCACAGCCCAGCCATCACAGATCCCAGCCTGCATTTGCCAACCCAGACAGCCTAGACCCCTTCTACCTGCGACACTTACTTCTGTGCTGTTCCCCCCGAGAATGTGATGGAGTCTTTCAGAATGTCTGGCCTGTCTCAAGCGAGACCAAGTCAGTGAAGGATGAAGTGTCCACATTTGGACCAGAGCATGAAAGGAGAAACAAGGCCTCATGGTCAGCATGATGGTGGTGGCCAAACCCTTACCCCGGATGAGATGAACCAGGGTGGGGGTGAGAATCCAAGGTCCTAGGTCGGCCAAAGCATCTTCCTTCACGGGTGACTGGGGTGTTGAAGTCTCACTACCGCAAACTAACAACACGGCCGTCAGTGGTGGAAGTCAGCTGCAACAGACACAGAGTCAGCTATTACTGCCAACATGGGTTAAAAATAAAGGCTAATTCAGGGAGGCCTGCACAGCTGCTTAAGCAAACCACAGACCCAGCTCTGAATGCCCACTGGCTGAAGCAGAGAGGAAGCTACGGTCCCCGTTATTGGTCCCTGTGTCCACCAGATCCAAGTGAGCCAGCTACTTAGCAGAAGGCCACATTTTCCTGATTCTCAGAGAAACCAGCTTCATAAAGGGAACAAAAGAGTGACATGGATTTTAGACCCACTGCTGCCCCTTTATGAAGGCAAAGTAAAGTAAATGGCATGGGGAAGGCAAAACAAAAGAAAACCGCTTTCTCCAACAGCACCCCTTGTGGGCTGCTCACCCCCCCCCAAGCCGGGCATGTCCTTCCCAGTGACCGCCGGCCCGGAAGCGCCATCAGGTTCGTTACACAGCGACGGCCAGGAACCGCATGCAAGTAAAAGCCAGAATGAAGCAAGGTACTGCAGACTTTGACTTTCCAAGTGAAAATACCCATGAAATCTTCCCTCAGAAGCCACCTAAATCAATTCGCATCTCACTTCCTCAAAACAAACAAACAAGCAAAATTAATAATGGCTCATTTGTCACCAATATAAGGAGGACCAAGCGGCTCCTCCAAGCAAGGATTTTAACAGGTATCAAACACCATTGTGTGATGTGTTAACAAACCAAAAATTCCAAAACATTACAAAATAATAAGATGATTAGGATAATAAATGGATTCAGGCAGCTGTTAAGTTTTTGCTTTTTAAATCGATGGAGGTAGCACGAAGTGAAATGTAAGTATTTCAGATGCAGGGTGTGCACAACCCACCTTTTCAGACCCAAGAGCATGCTCACAGGGCAGTACGAGGGAAAAAGGAAGAGAGGAACAAGCAAAAGTTAGAAATACACAGCAACCAAAATAATTTTGACAGCATGAATATAAGAATTTACGTGAGTGTGATGATGCCAGAAACGCGGGGAGAGTGATTCCCACCCTCACCTCCTGCTCTGGGGAAGCCAGGGGCCTGAGGGGAGCGTCACTGCCATGGGGACCCCAACGTCGTCAGTGCCCCAAACCAAAACTCCACCTACATGCGCCTAGACAGCTTTTGATCTACAATACTTGGTCGCATTTCAGGCTTGACAGTTTTACTCACTCCCACAAAGAGTAGCAGGAGAGAATTAGGCTCTGCTCCTGCAACAAATAATTGCTTTAAAAGTTGGGTGACTATGGAATAAAAGCAACAATGGAGTAAAAGTGATGGGAGGAGAACGTGTTTGACTGGAGCTCACTGGCTGCGTTATCTCACTGACGTTCAGATGCTGG
Organism: Camelus ferus; assembly: GCF_009834535.1. Lineage (NCBI taxonomy): Eukaryota > Metazoa > Chordata > Mammalia > Artiodactyla > Camelidae > Camelus > Camelus ferus. The sequence goes on from NC_045714.1 coordinate 24,973,108, forward strand.
CCGAGCGCTTCTGGTACCAGAACAGACAGATCCAACAGGAGGGAAGTTTAATGCGCTGCTGTATTTTGATGCCCAGAGCTGTGCCTGGTAGACGAGGTCTGGGTAAACAATGGTGGCAGTGTCAAACACTATGCACTAAGCACAATGTCCTGAAACTAGCTCCTCCGCCAAATCCCGAGGACAGACTACAAAAGGCAAAAACAAGCTGTCAATCTCCGGTGGGTCCGCAGACTCAGAGCCAAGCAGTTGCTGAGCAAAAATTTCACCAGTGCCTCCTATGACAAAAGAGGAGGCACTGGCCAGGGGGCTGGAGCTAGGGCTCCAGGCTTCCACCGTTCACCCACCAGTCTGTCCAGGGGGAGAAGGTGGTCCCTGCTGATGCTGCAGATCTGTGCGCACGTGCAGCCCCACCTTAGTGCATCACCGATGTACCTCTCTCGCCTAACGCCTGGGGGCTCAGCAGGAGGTGACAGGTGAGGTGAACAGAGCCAACCTGGTAGTGGCCTGGTGCTGGCAGCTGTGCCCTCAGCAGTGCCCAGGACCCTAAACGTGACACCTCATCTCCAAGGAGCAGAAGGGGGCTTAGGTGTGTAGATCACAGAACCCTGCGTGGACAAGTACACATCATGGCCACATCATGTCTCGCCATTTCCTTAAGCCATAGAGGCATGTCCAGGGAGGAACTGAAAATTCATCCAGAGCCCGCCAGGCACCACACGCAGGTGGGACTCGGGTCCCCTGTGCCTTTCACTCGCAGGGCTGGCCGGGACTTTCTTTTTGTCAATTCTCTGGTGTCTTCTCCTCCAACTTACCAAAACCCAGAAAGTATGGTCTGACCTTAGATAAGTCCAAGAATTACGGAGCCTCGACTCCACAGCGGGCCTGGTAGCATGTGCCAGGACCACCAACCGTCACCTATGAGACCTCATTGCGTGCTTTCCATTGTGGGGAGGGCAGACTCAGGGCCCGAGGCCCAAGCCCGGGGGACACAGCTTCCCTCGCTCTCCCCAGCAAAGGGGGACCACCTCTCAGCAAAGGCATCTCGCCCTCTTCTGCCCAAGGGAAGGCACGATGGCCACACAGGGAAGCAGAGCAGAGGGTGGCGGAGGGGGCAGATGGCCCAGAAGAGCTCGTCTGCAATTCTGGGGCAAAGTGGGGCCACTGACCTAATCACAGGGACAAAGTGAGGACGAACCTTTCCATACTCTGTCCCACACTCCGTGACAAGCCTTCCCCTGCATAAGGAGCTCCTTCTGAAATCCCTGGCGGTGTTTCTGATTTCCTAACCTGGCATGGTGGCTGTCGGGCAGGAAGAACAGCCTGGGAGGCAGGAGACACGGGCTCCATCCCCAGCTCAGCTAGTGCCTCGATCTGCTGCATCTCGGGATTCAACCCCTCACCTATACATCAGATGGACGAGACTGTCCCAGGACAACGGGAATGCAATGAGAGTCACACAAAGGAAGTTTTCCAGTTGCCACATTTAAAAAAGTAGATAAACAAATACTTTAAAGTGATTCTAAGAACAGATCTAACTTAATGTAATATGTATTATACTATCATTTTGACATGTAAGTAAGTATAGAAATTATCAAGATAGTTTACATTCTTTTTTCTAGACAAGTCTCAGTGTCTGATGTCCGTTTGACCTTCTGCACATCTCACCTTATACCAGCCTCCTCCCCAGCACTCCCAGCCTCTTTGGCGGTGGCTAACCTATTGGACAGCAACTCCAGTGGTCCCACCATTGGTCTTGGTTGGAAAGGGGGAGTAAGTATCCAAACTAACCCTAAATGGATCTCTCTGAACTAAAGATTAATTCATTTTTAAAACTTTGAAAACCATCAGGCTGCATCTCCCTCCCTCCTTGGCTGCAAGACAGCTCCCCTTCTTGCTGACCCCTTTCTGGATGTAGGAAAGCAAACCAGGCACACAGCCAGGTCAGCTGGGATGCCACATAGGCTTACCTGCTGTCTGTGCCCTGTCCCACCAAGTCCTTCTTCTCAAATGAGATGCAGAGGAGGGGGATCTTGTCCCCAAAATTGTTGGTGGCCCTCTCCAGGTGCTCGGACTCGAGCACGATGAAGAGCGACTCGATGAAGTCCTCGATCTTCTTCTCCACCGTCCCACAGTCCTCGTAGCTGGAGTACAAGGCCACATCAGTGCGCAGCTGCTCAGCGAGCTCGCCCTTCAGAACAAAGACGAAGAGCCACGAATCTTCCTGCGTTTTGCCACACAGCTCTTCTGCACAGGGAGCTCCTCGACCTGCAGCCAGTCCTTGGCCAAGCGGTCAGTGATGGTGACGAGGCCCATGACCCTTCGGTGGGTCTGGAAGTCTCCCCACTCGCTTTGTGTGGCTAGTGGTACCTGTAGGGGATACAGAATGACTGCTGGAAGCCACACAGCCTGACCTGGCTCACTGAGGATATCTGTTTATAGATGCCTAAGAGATTCTCCTCCAAGATATTCCCCACGTGCTGGACAACCATGGGGAGAGTCTGGTGGTCCTCAGCACACTGTACATACTCAGCAATGCTCATGTTGCAGGCCCTGCCAAGAGGGTAGAGGAAACTGAGGTACACGCTGTGCTGTGGGCTGCAGGCCCCTCTGGGATGCAGTGACCTGTGTGTACCAGCCAGAAGGCAAGGGAAGCCCAAGCAAACCTGGGGGTACAGTCTGTCCTCAGAGTCTGCACATGGCTGCCATAGCCAGGATAACATTATCCTGCTCTTGGTCTAGGCTTCCAGCCCCTGCAGAAAAGGGTCATTTCTTGTTTTTTGTTTCCAACATCTACCCAGGCCATGATGCTCAAAAATGCTGAATAAATGAATGAACAAAGGAACTGCTTCCCCACCCCTCAGCAGAATATAATGAAAAGAAAAACAGTGGGATCCAAAGATCTGGATTTCAACTCCAATTTGCTTGAACTCCTACGCTGCAAAGTAATGGAAAAGAAAACTCGCCCTGGGGAGGAGCGTACAGTTCAGTGGTAGAGCACATACTTAGCATGCACGAGGTGCTGGGTTCAATCCCAAGTATCTCCAATAAAAAAATGAAACAAAAAATAAACTTAATTACCCCATAAAAATTAATTAAAAATTAAAAAGAAAAAACATTGCAATTAACACAACATTGTAAACTTGACTATACTTCAATTAAAAACAAAACAAAACAAACAACAACAAAAAAACAAACCTTGCCTTACAAGAATATATGTACATCAAGGCAGATTGCAAATGCAAAATGCCTAGGTTACCACCTGCATAAAATAGGGATGACTGTACAAATTTACTAATCCATTGTTTATGAGCTGTATTTCCTTTGGGAGGTTTCATGACCTCTGAGAGTTAATTTTCACAGATGAAAAAGAAAACATTAGCTGATTCTCAGTACTTCTGAAGAATTAGATAACCGTATGAAAGCATCTGACCCACAGAGTGTACTCAATAAATGTTTGTTGAATGAATGAATAAACAAGCAAGTGAATGCTGCTCCCTGCAACAATCATAATGGTACTGTCCGGAAATCCCAAGCCCATGTCCCACCCGACTCTACACTAACCATGTGGGTGACCTGGGAAGGCCTGTGTGCTTCTCTAAACCCCAGTTTAATCACGAATAGAAATGAGGGTAATAACACAAGCCGCAAAGGGTTAGTGAGTAAATAATGAATTGTACCCCAAACTTGCAAGATGGAACCATTAAGGAAAATTGGGCAAAGAGTACACAGGCTGTCTCTGTATCAGCTCTTACAACTGCATGGGAAACTTCATTACATCTCAAAATAAAAAGTCTAATTTTTTAAAGAGGCTATTGAGATTAAATGAGCTCACTGTCTTAAATAAGGAACACACAGTACAAATAGGACAATGCACAGCCCATGAGATACACTCAGTAAACATTACCACCGAGCCCACTGTTCCCTCCAACTACAGAGCACAAGGATGGGTCCTCATGGCCAGAGGCCACTGCACCTGAAGCTAACAAAGGTAATGGTCCCCACTTCCAAGAGCCCCTGCCACCACCCTAGGTCAAATTTTGTATTTGTAACTTTCTTTTCTTATACTTAAGTAGGAATACCCAATTGCATAGCCTTCAGGTCACCAAAACCTGACCACGGGAAATATGACAGCAGCCCTCCCCAGTGAAACAATAAAATTAAAAGCCATATCCACAAGAACTCTGTGTAATTCTAACGGCAGGAACTTCATCCTGGACTGAGAGGAAGAGACCTGGGGAGGAGGAGGAAACTGGGGCCCCCAGACCCAGGGGCCACCTGTCCCATGATAGAACTTAGTCTCAACCCACACACTCCAGGAAATTCAAATTACACATAGAGTGCTATGGACAAGATTTTTTTTTTTTTTAAAGAAACCCCTGATTCTCTAACAGGTCAGGTTTCTACTGAGACACAATTGGCTTATGTGTATATTGTTTCACGAAAACCTAAAATAATATCACTCCAAATTGACACATGAAGAAACGGAGGAAAATAGAGGTTTATCACATTGTGCAAGATTAGAGAGAGGCCATGTCAGATGCTGTAATTAAACCAAAGCCCCTGCTCCAGCGCTTATACAAAAACTTTGACATATTGTCCCCCTCCCGCCCCTCCCTGCAATAAACCTCTGAAGTCTTTTCTGCACCACTTGGAAAGAACTAAAATCACATCAACTTTCCACAAAGATCTGCGTCACCCCTTGGAGGACGTATCAAAATCTGAAGAGTTAGGGTGGGAGGAGAGATTTGAGTTCTCTGTTTCTCGAAAGGAGACAAGGGTTTAAAAGAAACCAAAAAGCACTTATCTAGTCCAAGCTCTCACTGTGCAGAGAAGGAAATGGAGTCTCAGAAGAGATGATGAAAGGGACATATTAACAAATATTGCCTCAGTGCAGCACCAAGCCAGCCCTGAGCACTGCTGTGGGAGGATCTGGGAGGCTCAGGAGAATGAGTGTTAGAGAAAAGGAAGGAGAAAAAGTATATAAAGCCCTGTCTCTACACCGCCATACCGTGAAGTTCCATCAAATGATCCACTACAGGTGCAGCCTACATTAAGGTGGGCTAAACGTCGGTTACAGAAACCCAGAAGTCTAAATTGTACTGGAAATTCCAACTTTTATTATGTTTTTTCCCAGTTCAAGCATGAGCTCAGCGGGAGCTCCGTGCCAGGCACTACACAAGGCCTGGAGTTCTCCCAAATACAGATCTCTATGAACACGTGTGCAAACCACATGCAGGCCCACCAGAAGAAAAACACCTACAGATAAGATGGAATTAATGAAAGTGAAGGCAGCCAACCAGCATATATTACTAGCAAAAAGGATGCTGCTAGAAATACTCATGGACATAGCAAACCGTGGTCAGCAGGTGGGAAAGGGAGGAGGGACAGATTAGGAGTTTAGGATTAACAGATACACATAAATATATATAAAATAAATAAATGACAAGGACCTACTGTATAACACAGGGAAATATATTCAATTTCTTGTAATGAGTTGTACAAAAAACACTCTGAAAATTATATGTGTACATTTGCATAAATATTACTGAATCACTGCTGGACTCCTGAAACTAACATTGTAAATTGACTACACTTTCAATAAAAAATAAGAAATTAAGAAATAAATAAATAAATAAAAATAAAAGCAACACCATTAAAAAAATTAAAAAACTCTGTAATCTCCTTAGCTGTAGGAGGGAGAGAACACTAGTTGCAAGCACCAAGTCCACTGGATCACTCCAGCACTGGCTGTCACTCTTTCTGACCATCAGGGAGGCACTTGGCTTCACTGAGGTTAGTTTTCTCTTCTGTGAAAGACTACAGTCACAACTAATGATGCATATAATCTCATCATTCACAGATCCAACAATTAGTAAGGACTTCCCATGGGCCATGCTCTACAGAGATAAAAAGATAGGGTCCCAGATATACTCATGGATAGAAAAAGTTTATGTCATAAAGACATTAATTCTCCCCATTCTAATATATAGATTCAATGTAATTCTGATTAGAATTTCCCCCAGATTTTTCATGGAATGTAACAAGTTAATTTATGCTCAGGAACAGCCGAGAAACTTCTTTAGAACTGGGGAAGGTTGGATGGGTCATTCATTTCCACAACTCTTTTTGAAGCAATGAAAACATTATGGAATAATGATGGTCGCACCACTGTGAATATGCTAAAAGCCGCCAAATTATACCATTTAAAAGGGTGGACTTCATGGTGTGTGAACAAAATTGCAATGAAACTGTTATATGAAAAAAACATATCCTGACAACTATTTATCCCTATATACTAGTAGTATGCCCCACATTTTAAGACAAACAAAAAACCAAAACCAAACAAAAATTTTCTAACAGACCTTTAAGACTGCAATATTCTTGGGTCTCCAATGCCTCTGGTGGTGCTGCTTCTGTTAACATACACTAGTTGAGCTGGGCTAGTTAGGGACTGTGGCTATCTTTTTAAAATTGACTGTCATATGTTTCACCCTAGGAGGGGAGAGGTTGGAGGATGTCTCATCCCTCATGCCCTCAGCTCATTTTTAACTGAACCAAGCCCTGCTTTCAATACTGTAATACCTCTCGCTATAAAAACACATGATATTGGAGTTTAGAAGCAAGATGGAGGAGTTGAAGAATGCTCATAGCGCACTCTCTCCAATGAATACACCAAAACTCACATCTACGGACCCACTCAGCCAACCAGAGCACCTGCTGAATGCAGACAGAACATCACCTTCTTTGAAAGACAAAGAAGTGAAAAAATCTGTTTTATTCCTGCATAGGCTTTAGGTAGATAAATAAATACAGTCCTTAAGGACCATAATAGAAAACTGATAATCCTTAAGTCACAGTGCCAGAGAGATATGAGCAATATGAAGAAGCAGAAGAACCACCCCCAATTAAAAGAGCAAGAGAAATCCCCTGAAAGCACAATCAAGGAAATAGACATTGATGACATACTAGATCAAGATTTCAAAGAAAGGAGTGATCAAAGTACTGAAGGAACTAAAAGAGATAGTGTTTAGAGATATAAAATATGTCAAAAACGTAATAGAAGATATAAAGAAGAACCAAGTAGAATTGGTAAACTCATTGGCTGAAATGAGAAGTGATCTAAAAGCTGTACATAGCAGGCTAGATAATGCAGAGGAATGAATAAGTGACCTAGAAGACAGGACAACAGAAACCACCCAATCAGAACAGCTGAGAGAAAAACAAATAAAAAACAATGAAAACAATAAAGGGACATATAGCATAATACAAAACATGCTAATCTATGCCTAATAGAGATTCCAGAAGGGTAAGAAAGAACAAACAGGATTGAAAAGGTATTTGAAGAAATCATGACTGAAAACTTCCCAAACATAAAGAAGGAATAAGATATCCAAGTACAGGAGGCTCAGAGGGTCCCAAACAGGAAGAACCCAAACAGACTCACACCAAGACACATCCTAATCAAGATGGCCAGAGTCAAGGATAAAGAAATGATCCTAAAGGCAGCAAGAGAAAAAACAAAAGTGAGTTATAAGGGAACCCCCATAAGGATCTCAGCTGATTTCTCCACACAAACACTACAGGCCAGAAGGGAGTGGCAATATATATTCAAAGATCTGAATGAAAAAATATGCAGCCTAGGATACTCTATCCAGCAAGGTTATCCTTTAGAATAGAAGGAGAGACAAAGAACTTCACTGACGAGCAAACACTAAGAGTTTAACAACAATAAACCCATGCTAAAAGAAATATTGACAGGTCTACTCTAAATAGAAAAGAAGCAGGATGCTACAAAAATGAGAAACTCAGAACTGGAAAGGAGATGACTGCCATGAATTACAAATAGAATAAATACAAAATTGTAAAAGAAGACATCTAAATCATTAAGAGTGGGAGAGGGAAGCAAGAAAACATACAGTATTTTGTTTTCCTTTCTTCTTTAAAAACAAAAATGTGTTCTCGGTAGGATGGGTTTGAGCTAATATTATTATCTGTTTAGTACAAACATTTACAGTGAATAGGTTAATAGACTTACAAAAAAGGGTAACCACAAGCCAAAAGCTTACAAGTGAGTCAAACAAACTAAATGAAATCCAAAATAATACACAGGAAACTTACCAAATCACAAAAGGAAGAAGAAAGGAACAAAGAGAAAATGCCAAATCAAATGCAAAAATAAGTTGAAAATGGCAATAAATACTCATCTATCATTAATAACTGTAAATGTTAATGGACTAAATGCTCCAGTCAAAAGGCGTAGAGTGGCAGACTGGATAATAAAGCAAAAACCTTCAATATGCTGCATATAAGAGACACACTTTTGGGAGAAGGACACATATAGATTGAGAGTGAAATGATGGAAAGGATATTCCATGCAAATGGAAAAGCCAAAAAAAGCAGGTGTTGCAGTACTAATTTCAGACAAAATAGACTTTAAAACAAAGGCCATAAAGAAAGATAAAAAGGACATATTATGATGATTAAAGGAGTAATACAAGATGAGGATATTACAATCATTAATATATATGCACCCAAAATAGGAGAACCTAAGTACGTAAAACAACTACTAACAGAGATAAAGGAGGAAATTGATGGGAATACAATCATTGTTGGAATATTTTAACACCACATTAACATCACTAGACAGATCTTCCTGACAGAAAATAAACAAGGCAACATAGAAATTAAATGATACAATAGAAAAATTAGATTTGGTGGGTATTTTCAGAGCATTGCACTCTCTAAAAATAGGATATACATTCTTTTCAAGTTCACATGGAACATTTCCTAGGATTCGTCATGTACTTGGGCACAAAAGAAGCCTCAACAATTTTAAGAAGATAGAAAGTATCTCAAGCATCTTCACTGACCACAATGCCATGAAACTATAAATCAACTACAGAGAAACAAAGAAGAAAAAAAGGAAAGCATGGAAATGAAACAACATGCTATTAAAAAACCAATGGGTCAATGAGGAAATCAAAGTTGAAATTAAAAAATACCTTGAGACAAATGAAAATGAAAACACAACCACACAAAACATATGGGATGCAGCAATGTCAATGCTAAGACGAAAATTTACACCAATACAGGCCTTCCTTAAAAAAGAAGAACAATCTCAAATAAACAATATAATCCACCATCTAAAAGAACTAGAAAAAGAAGACCAAAAACACCCAAAGGTCAGCAGAAGGAAGGAAATAATAAAAACTTAGGGAGGAAAGAAATAAAATAGAGATTAAAAAAATACAAAAAAAATCAATCAAACCAAAGGCTGGTTTTTTGAAAGAGTAAATAAAGTTGACAAACCTTTGGCCAAACTCACAAAGAAGAAAAAAGAGAGAGCACAAATAAGCAAAATAAGAAAGGAAAATGGAGAAATTACAACCAATAAAAATGGAAATATAGAATATCATATGAGAATATTATGAAAAACTGTATGGAACCAAAATGGACAACCTACAGGAGATGGAGAAGTTTCTGGAAACACACAGTCCACCAAGATTGAATCAAGAAGAGACTAACCACTTGAACAAACTGATCACTAGAAATGAAATTGAATTAGCAATAAAAAACTTCCCTACGAATAAATGTCCAGGACCGGACAGCTTCACAATGGAATTCTACCACACATACAAAGAGGAACTAATACCAGTCCTTCTCAAACTCTTTCAGAAGACTGAAAAAGAGGGAATATTCCCAAACTCATTCTATAAAGCCACCATCACCCTGATACCAAAACCAGGCAATGCCACCACCAAAAATATAGAATTACAGACCATTATCACTGATTAACATAGATGCAAAAGTCCATACCAAAATACTAGCAAATAGAATCCAACAGCACATTAAAAAGAGTAGACATCATGATCAAGTGGGGTTCATCCCAGGGACACAAGGATGGTTCAGCATATGCAAATCAATCAATGTAATACATCACATCAACAAAAGAAAGGAAAAAAATGATCTTCTCAATAGATGCAGAAAAAGCTTTTGATAAAATTCAACACCTATTTATGATAAAAACTCTCACCATTGTGGGTATAGAGGGAACATATCTCAACATAATAAAAGCTACAGCCACCATAGTACTCAACGGTGAAAAGCCCAAAATCTTCCCTCTAAAATCTGGGACAAGACAAGGCTGGCCACTATCACCACTCCTAGTCAATATAGTCTTGGAAGTCCTAGCCACAGCAATCAGGCAAGAGAGACAAATAAATGGGACCCAGATTGGAAAAGAAGAGGTAAAATTGTCACTATACGCATATGACATGATACCACATATAGAAAACCCTAAAACGTCCACACAAAAATGACTCGAAATAATCGAAGAATTCAGCAAGGTAGCAGGTTACAAGATTAACATTCAAAAATCAGTTGCATTTCTTTACACTAATGGTGAATCAACAGAAAAAGAAAGTAAGGAAACAATTCCCTTTAAAATGGCACCAAAAGTAATAAACTCTCAGGAGTAAATCTAACTAAGGAGGTGAAAGACTTATACATGGAAAACTATACAAACATTGATTAAGGAAATTAAAGAAGACTTAAAAATATGGAAAAAATATCCATGCTCGTGGAGTAGAAGAATCAATATTGTTAAAATGGTTACCCTGCTCAAAGCAATCTACAGATTTAATGTAATCCCTATCAAATTACCCAGGACATATTTCACAGAACTACAACAAATCATAATAAAATTTATATGGAAGCACAAAAGACCTAGAATTGACAAGGAATTACTGAAGAAAAAGAAAGAAGCTGGAGAAATAACCCTCCCAGATTTCAGACAATACTATAGAGTTACAGTAATCAAAATAGCATGATATTGGTACAAAAACAGACATATGAACCAATGGAACAGAATAGAGAGCCCAGAAATGAACCCACAAACTTTTCATTAACTAATCTTTGACAAAGGAGGCAAGAACATATAATGAAACAAAGACAGGCTTTCCGCAAGTGGTGTTGGGAAAACTGGACAGCAGCATGTAAATCACTGAAGCTAGAACACTCCCTTACACCATACACAAAAGTAAACTCAAAATGGATCAAAGACTTAAACATAAGACAAGATACAGTAAATCTCCTAGAAGAAAACCTAGGCAAAGCATTGTCTCTCATACATCTCAAAATGTTCTCCTACGGCAGTCTACCCAAGCAATAGAAATAAAACAATAATAAACAAGTGGGACCTATGTAAACTTACAAGCTCTTGCACAGCGAGGGAAACCATAAGTAAAACACAACAACAACCTACAGAATGGGAGAAAAGTTTTGCAAAAGATGAAACTGACAAAGGCTTGATCTCCAGAACATATAAGCAGCTCATACGACTTAATATGGAAAAAACAAATAATCCCATCCAGAAATGGGCAGAAGACCTAAACAAGCAATTCTCCGAAGAAGAAATACAAATGATCAATAGGCACATGAAAAAATGCTCAATATCACTAATTATCAGAGGAATGCAAATCAAAACTATGATGAGGTATCACCTCACACCAGCCAGAATGGCCATCATTCAAAAGTTCACAAATGACAAATGCTGCAGAGGCTGTAGAGAAAAAGGAACCCTCTTAAACTGCTGGTGGGAATACAGTTTGCTGCAGCCACTGTGGAAAACAGTATGGAGATTTCTCAAAAGACTAGGAACTGACTTACCATACGACCCAGGAATCCCATTCTTGGGTATACATCCAGAAGGAACCTGACATCAAAAAACACCTACACCACAATGTTCACAGCAGCACTCTTTACAATAGCCAAGACATGGGAACAGCATAAATGTCCATAGGAAGTTGACTGGACAAAGAAGATGTGAAATACCTATACAATGGAGTACTATTCATACATGAACATGACAATATAATGCCATTTGCAGCAACATGGATGTCCCTGGATAGTGTCATCCTAAATGAAGTAAGCCAGAAAGAGAAAGAAAAATACCAGATGTTGCTCATATGTGGAATCTTAAAAAAACAAAAACCAAAAAACTAAAAACAAATAAACTTAAATGTAAAACAGAAATAGACTCACAGACATAGAATACAAACTTGTCATTGCCAGGGGAGAGGAGGGTGGGAAGGGGCAGACTGGGAGTTCAAATTTTGTACATACTGACAGGTATATAAAGAATAGATAAACAAGTTTACACTGCATACCACAGGGAAATATATACAAGATCTCGTGGTAGCTCATGGTGGAATAGGATGTGACAATGAATAGCGTATGATTGAAAAATTGTGCTCTACACTTGAAATTGACACAATGTTGTAAACTGAGTATAAATCAATAAGAAAAATAAAAAGAATATTAAAAAAATAAAACAGTTGTCCTGGGGTCCCCTACTCCTCCCAATGCCAGAACCATAGGCTGGGGAGCCTGATGCTGGGCTTATAATTCCCACTCCTGTTGGAGGTTCGTTGTGACTTATTCTTCACCTTGTGAGTTGCCCACAGTGAGGGGTATGGCGTCCACCTATATCATGAGAATGCCCCTCCTACAATCCTGCTGTGGTTCCGTCTCTGTGATTCCACTGAAGGTCTTCTTTTGCTAGGATCCAGTCTTTTTTTTTTTTTTGATGCTTGTTTAGCAGTCAGTTGTGGTTTCACTGTAGTCATGAGGAGAGGCAAATAGTGGAAGCCTATCAGCTGGCTTTCAGCAGAATCACGGCAGGCCAGAAGGAACAGCCATGATATATTTAAAGTACTCAAAGGAAAAAACCTGGAATCTAGGCCACCTACTCAGCAAAGTTATTAATCAGAATTGAAAGAGAATTAAAAGCATCTCGGATGAGCAAAAACTAAGAGTTCATCATTCCTAAACTGACGTTACAAGAAGTATTAAAAAGTTTTCATTATGTGAAAAAGAACAAGAAGTAAGAACTTATGTGAAGGAGGAAATCCCTCTTTAAAGGCAAAAATGGAGCAATGGCTGTGAATCAAACACTTAAAGAAGCTACTACAAAGGCTAAAAGACAAAATTTGTAAAAACTACACTTACAATAAACACTTATAGGATGCATATGAAGATGTAAAAAATACAATCAAAAAAGGAGTGGAGAGGGAGTAAAAGAGCAGATCATTTTTGAACTCATATAACCTTAAATGACAATCACTTTAAAACAATCAGATATTGTAACAAAGCAACTTATATGAAACTCATGGTGTCCATAAATCAAAAACCTACATTAGATATGCAAAAACAATTGAGAAGCACAAATGTAACAATAAAGAAAATCAACTACCCATAAGGGAAGTGTATGAAAAAAGGACAGAGAAGAACTAAAAACATGTAGCAAGGTAGCAGGATACAACATTAACATGCACAAATCAGTTGCCTTTTTTACACTAACAATGAAATAGTAAGAAAGGAAAATAAAGAAACAATCCCCTTTAAAATCACAACCAATAAATGATAAAATACTTACGAATAATTCTGACCAAGCAGGTGAAAGACTTATACTTGGAGAACTACAAAACCCTGATTAAAGAAATTAAAGATGACTTAAAGAAATGGAAAGAAATACTATGCTCTTGGATTGGAAGAATCAATATTGTTAAAATGACCATACTGTTCAAGGCAATCGACGGATTTAATGAAATCCCTATCAAGTTACCCAGGACATTTTTCACAGAACTAGAACAAATAATCCTAAAATTCCTATGGACTCATAAAGACCCAAAATTGCCAAATCAATATTGAAGAAAAAGAATAAAGCTGGAGGAATGACCTTCCACAACTTCAGATGAATCTACAGAGATACAATAATCAAAACAGTGTGGTACTGGCATGAAACCAGACATATAGATCAATGTAACAGAACACAGAGCCCAGAAATAAACACAGACTGACAGTCAATTTGTCTTCAGCACAGGAGGCAAGCACACACACTGCAGTAAATACAGTCTCTTCTGCAAATGGTGCAGGGAAAACTGGACATCTGCATGCAAATCAAAGATGTAAGGACACTCCCCCACACCACACACAAAAACAAATTCAAAATGGCTTAAAGATTTAAATATAAGACAAGACACTACAAGCCTCTTAGAAGAAAACATAAGCAAACCATTCTCTCACATACTTCTCAGCAATGTTCTCCTAGGGCAGTCTACTCAAGCAATGCAAATAAAATCAAAAAATTAACAAATGGGACCCAACTGAACTTACAGGCTTTTGCACAGCAAATGAATCCTTAAGGAAACAAAACGGCAACCTATGGGATGAGAGAAAATATCTGCCAATTATGTGACTGACAAAGGCCTAATTTCCTGAGTATATACACAGATCACACAATTTCATAACACAAAACAATCAACCCAATCCAAAAATGGGCAGAAGATATAAACAAGCATTTCTCCAATGAAGACATAAGGGCAATGGTCACATGAAAAAATGCTCAATACTTCTCATTATCAGAGAAATGCAAATCAACCCTACAATGAGGTATAACCTCACACCAGTCAGAATGGCCATCATGAATGAGAAATGCTGGGTAGGTTGTGGAGAAAAAGGAAGCCTCCTACACTGTCACTGGGAAATGTAGTTTGGTAAAGCCATTATGGAAAACAGTATGGAAATGCCTCAAAAAACTAAAAATAGACTTACCCTATGAATCAGCAACACCACTTCTGGGTAAATATCCAGAAAGAACTCGAATTCAAAAAGGGACCTGTACCCTATTATTCACAGCACCACTATATACAACAGGCAAGACATAGAAGCATCCTATAATGTAGCAATAGATGACAAGATAAAGAAATTGTGGTATATTTATGCATTGGAATACTACTCTGCCAATAAAAAGGATGAAATAATGCTATTTGCAGCAAGGTGGATGGACCCAGAGAATAGCATTCTAAGTGAAGCAAGCCAAAAGGGGAAAGAAAAATACCACATGATATGTGGAATCTTAAAGAAAAAGAAGAAAGAAACAAGGTCACTATGAATTCATCTACAATACAGAAACAGACTCGTACACATAGTTAACAATCTCATGGTTACCAGGGAAAGGGGGTGGGAAGGGATAAATTTGGGAGTTTGAGACTTACAAATGTTAGCCAGTATATATGAAAATAGATTTAAAAAAATGTTTCTTCTCTATAGCACAGAACTTACATTCAGTATCTGGTAATAATCTATACTGGAAAAGCCGCTACTGCCACCACCTGAGGAAGCAAGAGAAGAAAGGAGAGTGAGTTACCCTGGGCTAGAGCCTGGTCCTCCACAAGTCCTTGCCTGCTGTGGACGCTGCCCTAGACAGCACTGCACCCTCTTCCCAGGAGCGGGCTGTCATGAATATGTGTCTCCGAACCCGAGGCAGCAGAGGCCGCCCCAAGAACCGGCCCTGGAGGAGATGGGAGCAAGTCCACCTGCTCCCCCTGAGGACAGGCATCCCGCCTCTCACCCGCCGCCCACTGACTGCACCGCACCAGCCTCCAGGGAGCAGGCCATGGTCTGAGGGCCGGTTGGAGATGTTCCCGGGGCCACACCCGCTTTCCCAAACACAGCAATAAGAGTCAGGGAAGACGCGGGGGTTCAGGGACTATTACGGAGAGGGGACAGCACCACGAACCAGGCGGCGGCCTCAGACCCTCCCTCAGGGTCCTAATGGGGCCTCGTGGCCCGGGACTCAGCTAAGCACCCCTACCCATGCGCCTCCCCAACTGGGCAGCTCAGACCGCACTCGCCGGCTCCGTGCCCCATCCAGCACCCTTTCACCGCCCAGGTGCCGGCAGCGGAGGAGACTGTAAGTGTCGGCCCACAATCCAGGGCCGTTCTCCTTTTCAGGGAGCTGCTCCAGGGAACAATGGCTCCCACTTGGCTGCCACACGCTCGTGGGTTCCGCTGTCGCGCGTCTGTGAGTTTGCGTATGCGCGCCCCTCCCATCCTACCGGCATCGGGGACTTTCGGCTGGGGACTCCTGCGTACGGAAGTGGCGCCTGGGTCCAGGAGGACCTGGGTGGGGCCTGCGTTTGGGGCGGTGGGCTGGGACCCCACCCTTCTGTAGGCCAACTCTCCTGAGGGCCTACCCTAGCCGCCCCCACACCGCTGCCCGCCATTCCCCATCTCCATCCCCAGTGCCCCCATGCCGCCACCAATGGGGTCCTGGAATCAAAGCCACGAACGCTGGGCCGGACCACACCCCCAGCCCCACCCCCTTGCTAGCCTCTCCTCCCGATACTACCCTACCATCCTGGACAGACCCAGTCTCCCACCAGACCCCGAAGGTGGGGCTTCTTCTCCTCACACCGAGATCCTTGCCACATACTCCATCTGCTAGGTCCTAACTTATGGCCCCTACACCCCAGATCACCACTCATGCCTCACCACAGAGACCTCCAACATCCCGAAGTGGTCCCCCTCACGCTCAACTGGTCAGCTCCTTCTGAGCGGCCCATCACCTCTCAGCCTGTACCTCTTCACCGCAGGTTCCCCCACACACTAGTGCACCCCTACCTGGGGATGACTCTCTCACCACTCACCCCGTGTTTGGGGTTTGGTTTAGTCCGGACTCCAGTCCCCATGGTGACTGCCACCAGCGAGGTTCTGGCCTAGTGTGCATCTGCATACCTAGTGTCTGTGGCTACAGGGCGAGGCGGGCCAAGCTGGAAGCAGATAAAATTCCGCCCTGGTGTCCTGAACCTGCGTGCTGTGCCTCATCTGAGTCTGAGTGTCAGGGTGATCTCTGGCTGCCCGCAAGTGGACTGTGGACCTGGGGTGATTGATGGTCCAGATGGTGATCCAGACCCCTAGGGCAGAAGCACTGGGAACCGT
Organism: Camelus ferus; assembly: GCF_009834535.1. NCBI lineage: Eukaryota > Metazoa > Chordata > Mammalia > Artiodactyla > Camelidae > Camelus > Camelus ferus. The sequence goes on from NC_045714.1 coordinate 24,989,890, forward strand.
GGACCTGCAGGGATTGGGGAGTATTGAGGGTGAAGCTAAGCCCAGAGATGGGGAAGCCAGCAGTTGGCTGTGTGCACAGGGCTGTGTGCATGGCGTGGGCTCAGCCCATGTCGGTGCAGGGACCTTGCTTCATTCACACTGGACCAAAGGGAAGAGGGATGGGAGCTTTTAAGTGTTCATGTTAGGAAGCCAAGGCTGGAGAACAAAGCAGGCAGCTTCGCTGGCAGGCCACCTTGGAACCCACCATGATTCTGGTCCCTTGCATCAGGGGAGACTAACCGTTGACTGGCCTATAGAGATGTCCCTTGACATGGTATTGTTACAGGCAATTGAAGGGAATTTGACTGCAATTTTAATCACCAATAACTGTTACTTTCTTGCAGGGGATCAAGTCCACAGTCATGGTGAATCTGGAAGGACTCCTGCCCGAACCCCA